>NC_068338.1:38362431-38466252 GCF_014633365.1 Diospyros lotus | reverse complement strand
TCCCAGTCGGCGTCGAGGTGGCGCTGGGCGATGGTATCCATAATTCCTATGTACCGGTGAAGAGCTTCGCCCGGAGAAACTGAGGAAGAAGCTTCCGCATCTCTTCATTCTTCGTTCGAAGAGGTCTGGTTCGAGAAGGGAAGACCTTGTTAATGGAGCTCGGCCACCACGCCGTGACGAGCTTTTGTTCTCGTTCGAGAACAGGAGCTTGTTCCCCGCGGCGCCGCAAACGACGATGGTTTGGCTCCGAAAAGCGAGGTTTTGAAGGCTAGCGGGGAGAACTTGGCCATTCTTTCTTGGATGAACTTCTCCGGTTGGCCTTTCCATCCTTTGGAGAGAAACTTGATGCTTTCTCCGATGAAGGGGAGGCCGGTCTTGCCCGGCGGGAGGTCACCGGCGGGCTTGGGTTTGGAGAGGAGCTGGAAGGAGAGGAAGAGGAGGAGGGTGAGGGCCGGGAAGGCCAGGATCGTGAGGAAAGAGAGCTCCATATTGTTGGGTTGCAATAGGTTTGGGCGACCAGAAGATGGTTTATATAGGAAAAAAAAGGCAATGCACTGTAAATTCTGTATTTCGGAGCGATTTAAGCCTTGTCAGTAGTAGTAGTGTCATTTGACGTGGCTGTGATTGTCGCCTTCTGTGGTTTGGACTTCCACCAACCAATTATGTGCCTCAAATTCATTCATTGGAGGAACCCATTTTTGACATTATATATATATATATATATATATTAATTAATTTGAAGTTGGATTTGAGCAACACATGACGTTAACCGACTTCAAGTCGTTACGGTAAACTTATTGTTCTACGTACGTACTAGTTAGTGCATGAGTTTACTAATTTTATATATACACACCACATAAATAAATGTACAAAAATAAATTTATATGTGACATATCTCGCCAAGGGTTAAACTTTATTCATAAACAATTAATTACTATAATCTCTTAATTACCATTGAATGATTAACTGTAAACAGCTTACAAAATTAACAGTTATATTTAATTATATTAATTCCTTATCTCTCTTGACGAAATCCAAAATACGAGTATCGAAGATTCTGCGAAGACGATTAACTCGACACTTTGGGCAGCAGATTTAATTAATTTTCATTTGGGTTGGTCTCTAATGACTGAAAAAACAGAAGGTTGTTCAGTTCAGATTATGTCCAAGGCAGGACAAAAGTACAACAAAGCTGTAACAAATAAGAAAAATGCTATTTGTTCAAATTGATTGACGTACAGACTAAAGGCATTAAAAGACAAAAATATTCTCATCTTAAAATTAATACTTTACCTCAAAACACGCGTCTAAATAAAGGTCAGGCGAACTTCATTCATGCGGACAGAATTAAACGGGCAGACTTCAACTATGTTGAAGTTCGCCCTAGGCGGATAAAGTCCGCACGCATAACAGCGGGCGGACTTCATCATTCAAATTGAAGTTTGCCGGACTTCATTTTAATTATTTTTTATATTATAATTTTAATTTAATTTAATTTTTATATTATAATTTTAAATATTTTTTATTTAATTTTAATAGTAGTGTATTAGACGAATTACATCTTAGATGAAATTCGTCGAACCTTGACCGAGTAAATTTTATCACGTTCAGTCATTTCATGTGTCAATCATTCAGACGCTATATAATACAACTCAACAAATAATTCTAAAGGTAACTAATTCCATGAGAGGAAGACTTTGGAAGGAAAGATTAGGGTACAGCAGCTGGTTTGGATTGCGTGTGACTGTGACCGACAGGTTTGAAATGATTCAAAAGAGGCCAACTCATAACAATATATATATATATATATCTATAGACTACGAGAGAGAGAGAGAGAGAGAGGAGATCTTTTTGGGTTGGGTTGGGTTGGGGTGGTGAGTGGAAGCAGTGGAAAGCGAGCCAGGAAATATCAATGAAACTGGGGCATCAAATTTGGCTGCTACTAATGCGCCGACTTTGTTGGTTCTAAGCCTCCTGTTGTCAACATTTCACAACGCAGGGTAATGTATGTATGTATGTATGTATGTGGATATCCATTTGTTGGTTTGTTGGTTGGCAATCCTATACTCTCTACTATACTGTACAGCCTCTCCTCTCCTCTACTGGTGTTGAATTCAACTTTGTTCTTATTTTATTATTATATTATTATTATTGTCCACACCCACCTACCACTCCTCGAGTCCATTTATGCGTTCTAACCCTTTTCATTATTATTATATTTATTTATTCATAACTATATATATAGTCCTCATATAGAAGCCAGCCAGCCAGCCATGCCATGCCGTTGTCAATCACTCTCTTAATTAACTCATATTTTTAGGATCAATTGTTTTACATTATTTTAGTTATTTATATATATATATATATGAAGTAATTTACTTTTGATATTTATTTATGCTTTTAAAAGCACAAATGGGTTCTTTTGGATGATGAATTCGTACAATGAAAAATGAAACTAAAATATTAAAAATAAATATTTATAAGAGACTCAATACAGAAGACTCTTGATCAACTGAGTTGTTTAAAAAAAAAAAAAACAAATTAAAAGCACTTAAAAATATAAATAAAAAAAACAAATCAAATAAAAGACATTTTTTAAAAAAAAAATATCTCAAGTCGTAAATCTCGAATTTCTGTGCGGGTCCCGCTGTATTAAATTTATTTTGCTTTGCTGATATGCTTAGTTGAGATGTATATATTAATAAAATAAAAAAAAAAATAAAAATAAAGGTTGGGGTGGGGGCGTGACTTGCAAAGGCTGGAGACGAGACAAGCGGGGGAATTCATACTACTACCCCCCTACCTACCGTTGCCAGTTTTGAATTTCTCCATATATATATTCCCTGTCTAGTCTTCTTCTGAAAGTTCAATTTTGAGCATATTGATTGATTGGAACTTTCACTGATTTGAAGTGGTAGTTTTATGTTATTTTAATTCATTTAATAAATATTAAATGATTGAATATTACAATTTTTTAAATCTCAAGTGGTTTGAGAATGACAGTGGAATTTTGGATGGATACCATACAGCCATGCAACCTTTTAACCGTAAGATCATTTGTACACTAAATTACCTGGCACTCATTAGTTGCCATAAATTACGAAATTTGTTTGAAAACTATGCATTGTAACGTAAGGTAATAAGTAAACGAAAAAACACGTGCGAGCTTATTCTCAATTATTTCATAGAGAGATTTTCTGTCCCCTTTTCACAAAAAAAAAAATTCATTAATGGGGGTCATAGAAATAGTTCACACTTCACACATGCGCGCGTGCGTCTATATTATACAAAAAAGACATTATCTTTCAAATTCTGAAGCCTGAACTTTCAAGTTTCAACACATAGAATCCAGTAGTAATTTAACAAGTGTTGGGTATCTGCAAATGTGAGTTATTTCCCATCTTACATTTAATAGACCAAAATAGTAGCCTCTATATGGTCATAGTCGTGTGAGATTTAAGATACGTGTCAGTTCTTGTTTAATAAAGTTTTCAAGGTTGAAGAATACAGTGGACCATATTACTGGGATGCAGCTTTTAATAATGTTACACAAGAGGTGCACTGGCGTGGCCCATATATTCAATGGGGCGGTTCCTAGTTGCAACCTTTGAAAGACACGTTTGGACAAGCCCGCGATATCTTATCTATTGTCCCATTCAACGGTCTCACAAGCCTTAATCTAACAAGATATATAGCATGTTTACAATTCATGTAAACTCTCCAATCTTTGTCTAAGATTCATGTCAAAGCCCATCCCCGAATTCATTATGGACAGCAAATTTGAATATACATCACTCCATGTATTGTAGTTTGGTAAATACAGAAACCCAACTTTCTTGATACCCTAATGAAATTCAGTTGGTATTGCATTAGGTAGGTACCCAGCAGCCTCAATGCTTCTGGTGCTGTTTACTTACAGACCCCAGAGAAGTTTGTTAAAGAATGTACAAATAAGTATATTTGCTAGTTATCTTTCTAATCAGCATACCGATTTTTGGGTAGCAAAGGGGAAGCTGAGTTGATCCTAAAAGGGTACAAGAAAGAACAGCAGACCCGTATTGAAGCCATGCATGTAGGGCGCCCTTGCACAATCAGCTGCCGGAGCTATCAGATCCAGATTGCACAGAAGTTGGATAACTCAGTACCTCCTCCAGAAAAGAAGCCATGTTAATTTTTGCAAAATGACGGAGCAAAATAATAACTAGATGATGTAATGACATGCTATGCATGTGTGTGCTCGGTTATTTTACCCAGTATACACATAATGGGCAATGGTCGCGGGTTTTCATTGATAGCCCAGAAAAAAAAAAAAAAAAGGTGTGTGTGGGGGGCATGCTATCCAGGAAAGTAGCACCACTATTATTTCTTTCACAAGTAAAAACAATTCAACTTCGGCCTTTTGTTTCGAAGGATTCTTGGGAACATTTTGCTTCCAATCCGATGTACGGAGCAGTAACAGTTCCAATAAGTAATACTATCCTAAGCAGGGGCTAATTTAGAAATTTAGGTTGGAGTGGGCTGAAAAAAATTGAACTGGGCTGAATTGAAGTTGGGCTGAAAAATTACCTTCAAAATTTAAATTTCGGGCTGTCTTGAACTTCACACATAAATTTGCCCCCTGATCCTAAGTATTTTATTAACGGTTATTTTTCCTAGAAATTTTTCATTACCAGTTATGACACTGAATCAGGTAGATGTGCTAACAAATGTTAAAACGCTGGACAAAATAATATGAATTCAAGTTGTTCTTATCATCTTCTCTGAAGTAGTTGTGCACCAGGGTCTATATAGTCTAGTCGTTTTTAAGTCTAGAGCATGAGTTGTTGGATGTCACTGTCTAGAATAATATATGGTTTACGCAAAATTAAAACAATTGGCCTCTGATTTTTCCTCCTAGTTCAGTGTTCTGTCTTAAGCTGAATATATATGGATGAGATGAGATATCTAATGGGATGGGTAAACGTGGCACTTTTACGTGATAGTTCAAAAGCAGATCAAGTGATCAACCCACCCACTAGAGGCTGGTTTCCAGGTTGATAGAATATTATATTACCAGTCCATTTTTTCTTTTCTCACAAGGTGAGAAATGAATGAGAAGTTGGTGAATCTGCAGTTGAGGAAGTACGGCAATAAAACATAAAAGGGCGTATGAGCTTATGTAATCTCTCTCTACTTACTTGACTAATGGAGGCTTGGCTGCGGTTAGCTGAGCCTACAGCATTGGCGCCGCCGAATGTTGAGGGCACCATGTTGTCTTCAGCAATTTCTCTCAATCTTTCAAGTTCTGGCAAGACAACCTTGTCCAGATCCGGTCTGTCTTTCCGTCTTAGCTCCGCACACTTAAGCGCTATCTTGGCAAATGACAAGGCTTCTTCAATAGGCCAATCAAGTACTGCGGGGTCCAGCATCTCAGCAAAAGTCCCTTTTTCAATAGCGCGTTCAACGTGGTAAGTCAAACCCATTGGTGGTTTGGCTGTTATTATCTGTAAAAGCATGATCCCTAGAGAGTACACGTCCGACTTTACGCCAAGCATTCCTGTTTGTTGATACTCCGGATCTATATAGCAGAAAGTTCCGGCTGTTGATGTCATTCGATATTGAGTAACATTATCTGCCACAGATGGGGGAACAAGCCTGGCCAAGCCGACATCACTAATCTTGCTTACATAGTTGCGGTCAAGTAAGATGTTGGCAGGTTTTAGGTCACGGTGCACCAGTGGCTCTGGTTTGGTCTGATGGAGCACAAGTAAGGCAGTGCTAATTTCAGCTGCAATCCGAAACCTAAGCTGCCAGGACAGAGGTGGGGTGTTTCCTTTCTGGAATAGACGATCTTCCAAGCTTCCATTAGACATGTACTCGTAGACTAGGCACCCATACTCTGGGCAGGCTCCAAGGAGGAGAACCAAGTTGGGATGCCGGATGCAGCTCAGCACTTCAATCTGTGATCATCATTATCAGCCATTTAATCAAATAAGAAATTTATCTTCAATCTTTGATTAAAATACTGTGAGTACTTTGCCATTTTGCCTTACCCATTATATACCACCATTTTAGCTGACAGTTACTGAATTACAAGTTCCATATCAAAGCCCAGGGGTAAAGAAGAATGTGCTGGTGCCTGCGTTCCACATGCAGGTGGGCAAAATATACTGGGCTTTGTGTTGACATGTAACTGCCATGTAGTATGTGAGGGAGAGAAACATGGAGGTAGATGTGCTATAAATCGGCAACACATATTCTAGTAGGGTGCTCCATTGCGGGTTTTCCAGAAAATTGATTGGTTTTGGCCTTGAAACTTTTGTTGGAGAGCTATTTTCTCATTAAAAATTTGACTAAAAGCTCAACTAAATATTTAGAACCTTAATTTGGTGGATGCATAGAATGTAATTTATCCTTGGCAACATACCTCTTGCTGGAACTGTGATCTTCCTTGAGCTGCATCTGGACGGAGAACCTTAACTGCAACTGGTGTGTGGTCAAGATGACATTTGAAGACTGACCCGTAACCTCCTTCTCCAATTTTACGAGACTCTGAGAAGCAATCGGTTGCAACTTCTATCTCCTCTATTGTATACCTCCTGTATCGGGAATCTGATTGTGCAAGGTTGTTTAGCACCCTGTTCCTTTCTGCCACCTCTTTAAGTGCTCTCTTTTCTGCATTTATCCTCTTTTGTGCTTCCAGTTCTGCAATCTTCTGATGTACTTCAGCAGCCTCAATGGCTGCCCTGGATTTTTCCCTTTCCTCTTCTACAATTGCTAATGCTGCTTCCTCAGCTAGTCTCATCTCTTCTAGTTTCTTTTCTTCTTCCATTCTCCAGCGCTCAAGCTCCTTTGCCTACAAGGAAAATCATCTTAGATCTTCCTCCAAATCACGAGGAGGCAAAAATATTTGTCTACCTTTTGTTTTGCCATGAGTGCTTCTTTGCACGCTGTACTGTACATGTCCATTGTTTGCCTGAGCTCCAGCTTAAGCCTTCTCATTTCAGCTTCAATATCTTCCTGAAAATTTAATATATAAGTTCCATTTGTGTGTCTATTCAATAGCATATTTATGCACAATTACCAAGATGCAGGTTAATTTTCTTTACATCAGAAAAGTGACTATTTATATGGATATTTATGTCCCCGTAAGATGATAGTGGCACTCCTAGTTTCAGCAATAGGTGAATACTAGCAGAAACTTCAGCTTCATGACCTTTTCAGAGGCTGATGTCTAGGCCCTATTACTTCCCTGAGCAAGTCTGGCGACAATTATATACTAAGCCCTTGGTCGTTAAGCCTGCCTTACCAAACTTGAACTTCAAGAACAGCTGAAAGGGAATGCTAGCAAACAAAATGAAGTAGGCACAAAGGCTTTTGTATTACTTGGAGAATGTTTGACTGCTTGAAAAATCCTCTCCAAATGAGGGAAGGGCATGTATAGCATTCCACCTGCTTAACCAGTAGATGGGATCAATTTGATCCAGTGACCATTATTCGTATCTAGAATCCTCCTCAAAATATGTAAGATATTTCTCAAGATTCTAGGGCATCTACATCCTTCTCTTATGTACAAGAGTTCTCTAAGGAATTCTCTATATACAAGAAGTTTCTAGAGGGTTCTACAAGAATGTACATTACGTGATATGCAGTCATCTATGTTGCATCCCAGACATGCTCTCCTAGCGGTACACAGCATTTAGCCTCTATATCACAGCATGACATAAGCTCTAGGCATGGCTTCGTAGAATACATCTGTGTAATAGCCTCCTTCCACAGTGGTTAAATGCTGCTAGAATACATATATATATATATGTGTGTGTGTGTGTGTGTGTGTGTGTCTGTGCCATTGGTTCAGACAATGTTGCTTTCAGCCCCTGCATACATCTTGATTTAAGTACTTGGGCCCGTGGATATGATTTCACAATGTATGCACAGTATGAATAGCCAGATTAGTCCTTGTAAAAAAATTACCATTGTTTGTGATGAAGATGATATATCACTGTCAGGGAAGATCAATGAGAATCCAGTTGGTGTAACTGTATCAACGGAAGATCTGTGTCCAAGGTGCAATGACTCAAAGCTAGGGCGGTCAAACTCTGAGTAGCTTGACAACCGCGGTGACCGGCTCTCAAAGCTGTCAAAGCATGAAGGAAAGGAGTGATCTATGCTTGCTCTGCCAGAGCTGACAAAGGATATATCTGTATTTGCTGGCGAGAGTTCCCCATAAGACTTGCCATGTGGGTATTTCCTGTGAGTGAAGGGTAACCTGTTTATGTCAATAACTCCCAAGTCAGTCCCTTCAACTACAAGCAAAAGAAAGGGAAAAAAAAAATGGAAAATTTCTATTAGTTCTTCCAACTTTGATGATGGAATTGTAGAATCTGAAACTAAAACCAAAACCACCTTTTAGTTTCAATTCCCCGTTTTAAATTCAGTACAGTCAGACTGATTGAGCAGTTCTCTCAAAGGCATTAGAATAGCACTAAGAGCTACAACTGAAACTTTCTGCCTGCCTTAATTTATATGGCAGACCACATACAGTAATCAAATCCAAATATTTGATTTTGATCTTTTGGATTGTTGAATATTTTTTGGCTTACTTGATGAAGTCTGTCTCACTATGTATGTTATGCAATGATGGCTCAGATGACAGCCTCAGATCACCTGATCAAATATTAACAGTAATATGTTTCAACATGAGCATTTGAAGATCCTAATGAATTGGGGAAATATATAGATCATGCATCGCTGAGGTGAATAACTAACCTTTCATATCAATGACAGGGCTTAATGCTGTCTCAGATTGGTCCTTTTTTATGCCGGCTTGCTGCAGAATAAGGTTACGGAGTGGGGAGACAGCTGGTGCTGTACGTGTTGCACATCGTGTTGATGAAACCTTGTCTTTATAGATGGTAAAAACAGTGCAAAAATCTGGGACTCGTTTTGAGACACTGCCTGGAATATCTGTTGCTTTGAGCTTTCTGCTCAAGGACACTAATCAATTTAGAATTTCAATTCTGTCCTTGAATTTGTATATAATATATGCATTCCCTATATCTTTTATGTGAAGATATGGATATATTTGAGATTCCAAAATAACAGTTTGCTTATTTGCACATGCTTCAAGGACATAGGATATATCTATTCTGGAATTGGAAAAGTTGGGATAACATTATAGCATGGTAACACAGGATGTGCATATTGTCATTGTGGTTAGTGTTAAAATTTTGCAGTTAAACTCCATGATCTTTTATTTAAAAGTTTAATTATTTGTTATAGATTAAATAAGATAGTTGGAGGTTTTAAAGTGTTATTTTTAATACAATTACAAGGTTAAAAGGCTTCATTTTTCACGTAAAAGTTCTATGTACCTTGATTATGCAATTAGTTTACCTTTACATCTGACTAATTATAACAATATAACTTAGGACTAAATAATTGTATATTAAATTGGAAAAACAGACTAACATAATTATTCACATTCTCAATGGTTTCATTAACCATATGAGAAAGGTTGCTAAGAATTGGATTTTAAGGAATTTGAAGCTTGACTGCTTTGCCTTCATTTTACTTTCATGGGAAAATGGATCTAGGAGTTGATTTTGGGTTTGATAATACCATATTAGTAAACCTTTTCTATGCTATGATAAATTTCTTTTAGGCAGGAATACATTAGTTCCATCCCTACAAATTAAACTGCAAAGATCAATAATCACTTGTAATTTAGTGGTCTCACTTAAATCTGATCCACTGGTCCTAGAGCTAAAATTTCAAACTAAACTCCCGCTCTACTACTTCATACATATTATCATTATGTGATATGCCAACCTCTAGTCCAAGATTTTTTTAGATATTTATAAAATGAGTAGACTCAAACTAGATTCTTCTAATTAACTGGAAACTGAGAAATTTTGAGATTATTTAACCCCAACAGAAAATAAAACGATATGAAACTATACGGAAAAGAAATTCAAAGTTTTTCCTCTGCCTCTGGTCTTCACACGTTGCAAGGAAAATTCAGCTTCACCTTTTTGTGAAAAAAGAAGGGGAAGGGACATTGGCATTCACACTAATTGGGAAAGTTCCAACTAAACTTGCCTCAGATAGGTCAAATACTAGCACATGCTTTTCTCTTGAATTTTTAAATTTCTATATGAAGTTGACCTGTCTGAAACTTTTAAAGGAGGCCACATGGGTGGGTAGCTAAACAGTTAGCTGGTATTCACGGCCTTAACTTGACCTGGATATTGATGTAATAATCTAAGAAAATCAAGAATGGATGACCATTTTAGCAGTGATTGCACAAAGAAAGTTGATCGTGAAGAAGGTTCATACCTGAGAAACCCATTTTTTGAGGGGGCTCCAAGCACAAGAACCTCTATAGCTGATTGCGTAACATATTCGACCAAAGCTTTGACTATGTCAGAATCTTCTAACACCACGTCTAGGCATTGGATCTGATGTCAAATTTGCATGACAAGAAGAGTGAAGACTAGTACATAAAAGATGAGCTGATGATTGATGAAAAAGGAAATGAAGGCACGTTAGACTTATGGTGGCCTTTTCTTACATCTCTGCCACAGGCCACCTACAAGTTTGTTTACTTGTTTGTTGTGTATGTGTTCTCTACCCCCAAGGGTGGTTAAACGTTGCTCATCTTCCTTTGCATGTGGAGTTTAAGTGTAAAAGGACTTGATTGGATTCTCTCAGCACAATTCTGGTCATATATCATTATCCAAAACTTTTAAGCTTTGAGTCTGCCTATCTACAAGAGGATTGAACTTAGCTTATGAGCTAATCCAGTGGATATGCCCGCTTACATCAAGATGTGCGTAGCGGTTTCCATGCACCAACTCAAGCAAACCAAACCACCACCACTACCCCCAATGGGAAAAAAATTACTTGTGCCTCTTAGGTTGAGTTAAAGATATACAAACAGTTGATAGAAAAGAATAAAACTAAGAATGGGTTTCAGTTATATTCTTTTGTGACTCCTAATAATGATGAAACAGTAATGGTATTGGAGTTCAAAAACCTACATCTTTACGTATACAAAAACAACGGAATGGAAGGAAGAATTCCTTTGCTTGTGAATCAGTATATTCATGCACTGACCTAGTTCTGCCAATGATATCAAAAGGCTCGCTGAATCCTGCATCCAGAAAAGAAACAGAAGTATTTCTTTGGTTTCATGTGAAAAAACATGTATCCAAATATCAGCTAAGCGCACGTAATAAGATACAAGAATGGGAGACTAAATCTGCAAATCCATTTCTAGTTAGTTCCTGAAGTGTAGCCATTTGTAGATAATTTTCCCTAGAATCATGAAGGTGATAGGGATCAAAGGAATGAAAACATATTTTAAAAAGAAAGAGTAGCAAGAATTCTAAATAAAATTGAGGCTGGTGTTATTTTATACTCAGTTATTATTCTTAGATTTTTAGTATTTTAATTGTAGTAGGAATCTAGTTAATAAGATTTATAAACTTATTAACCCCCAACTAGTATCAGATTCACAGTGAGATTTGAACTCGTATCTCTTTCTTCTCTCATGTCATATTGCTAATCACTTCTCATCGAAAAAACCTAAGCTAACTTTTAACTTTATAGGATTCTTTATTCTTTTTCTGTATTCTAGAATAATCAAGAGAGTACCCACATTTTTTTCAGTTGAAATTTTATATTCAGGTTTCTGGTTTTCTTCTTCTCTTTTGGCATCTGTCTGCTCTCTTCCTCCTCTGTTTTCTCTTTCTTCTCTGCCTTTTTGTTCTCTCTCTCTCTCTCTCTGTCCCTCGTTGATTCCTTCTTCTTCTCTTCTCCTTTCGGTATCAAAGTTTGCTGTCCAATCGTCGACATCATGTGTTTGTCAAACACGTTCTGCTGTTCCTCTTCTCTTCTCAATCGTAACTAGCGAACGAAGAAGACGGCATAGAAGATGATACAAACAAAACTCTCTTGCTTAAGCCCAATCCAAGTACAGTCTATACCTAGCCCACATCACAACTAAACCCCCAAAGAAACCAGCCCAGTCCATGCAAACTTTCAATCCAGCTTCCAGCCTAAAATGTACACGTCCCCCTTTGAAACTTAATCAATTCTATATTTGTTTGTGAGTCAATAAAATTACTAATCGGTCCTTACATTCCATACCTGAACAATCAACAATAATGCAGCTTTTGAAGAAACAAAACTGTAAAACTTTTTCACTCTCACAATTCCAATAACTTGGTTACAATCTCTCTCAAATAGCTTTGGATATTGAAAGGTGATACACCCAAACTTACACCGAGAACCATATTTGTTGCCAGAAATTCCAACTTCTCTATCCCTATTCAATGTAGGATTAAATCTACTCTAGAATCTCATCCAGTCATGCTTACCCCTGTGAAATTTGATGTCTTATCTAACATATTCAAGAATTTTATGCCCAACGAATGCATGACAGAGAATTAATTACTTTTACTTGGCTGGGAAGAGAGAGACGGAGAAGATTGATAGGAGGAGGCTGAAAAATGAACCGTGACATGAATCAAAACCACAGTTTGGCCGCTGCTGAGGAGATTGTCGATTGCCCATTTGAGAGCGTTATGGCTGCCTCTGTCCCTGTCTACAGCCACTGCCACCAGGCGATCCACCACCTGCTGCTGATGCTGCTGCTGCTGCTTCCTGTCTCCATTTCTGGGCATCCACATCGTTCTCTCTCTTCCTGATCAAGCAAGAAGCCCAGTCCCCGTCGTCTCGTATCTTTCTCATGGTTGCCCTAATTAACTGAATTCTTCCTCTCTTGGCTCCCTCTCCACCATGCCAAAATGTTGGGGGAGTCCCATAACTGGCGGGTAATCTGTTTTCTTTTCAATATTTTCCTTCAATTCTTCTACTGATATTCTATTTAAGACGCACTTATTTTGGAATTCACTTATATTCCCAAAATTAACTTTTCATATAAAACCCTATTATATTGTCAATACATACAAAATAAATTATTCTTTGATTATCATAAAATGATGAGCATCCCTTCAATTCATTAATTTCATTGTTATACATTATTCACCACCAATTTAACATAAAAATATAACATAATTTTCATATTTTATAAAATGGTAACACAAATAATCTTGTAACGAAATTATTGTTAGATGAACAAGTGATTGAAATTCATAAATGGGGTATTATTTGATAATTTAGGGTCCTATGTGTAATACTCTAATAGTTCAGATAATGGTAATATATATTAAGAATAAGTAAGAAATTAAACAATACACTAGCTGGATATCTTTTAGGTTAAATATAGACAAATAACTATTAAATTAAATGTACTTAAACTGAGAAAGCTTAAGAATATGCGATCTCTTAAAAAATTTGTGTAAGACCAACAAGGTAAATTATTCCGATTATTTTTATCACTCGATGCGGGATGTTACACTATATAACCTTCCATCATGTTTGAAATGATTTATTATTTTTGATGATTTTTATCTTTAAAAATATGCATCATAGATAAAAAGGTAAAAATCACTTAGAATAATTAAATTTTTTTAATTATTGTTCGTCATGAATAAAGTTACGGTGTTTCTAAGTATAGACAAAATCTATCATTTTATCTTTTTCCAACAACAAGCAATTGTTGAAAACTTTCATTATACCTAATTTTGTATAATTAGTCTAATCGTCGACAATTTTTTTTAACAATTATAATATTTTTTTCTTACATTTTTTTATAACCAACTAAAAGTTTTTTCCTTATAATAATTGCTAGCGAATCAAAATAGAGGCATTGTGGATGTCATAGATCACCATTTAATTTAATACAACTAAACACATAGTGTTCTTTTTTTTTTTTTACAATAATAATGGAGTTTATTATTTTATTAAGTAATACTACCACAGGACAAATTTGCTAGCAAAACTGAGTTTGATTCATTTTCATGCTATTTTCCTTTTTCTTCAATCCATAAGACAACGAATCAATGGGTTAACGGGTTTAAATTATGGGTTCGGCCTGCCCCGGGCTGACTGAACCCGCCGATACCTAAATGTCACAGACTCACAGTTAAGTAGGCAGGTTTGGGTCAATGATTTTAACCAGCAGCCCGTGTTAAAGTCGCCCGAACCCATTCGATTAGGGTATTTATATGCCCGCTTGCGAATTCGAGAAGAGGGGGGCCGAGCAAAGATGAATCAGAATCAGCAATCATCCGAAGGCAGGCACGACGACGACGCTATTCTCACGGAATTTCTCGCATCCTTGATGGACTACACTCCCGCCGTAAGCTCGTCGGAAAATTCTCCGTCAAGAAGATCTTCGGGTACACTTTGTTCCTCCGTAAAAGAGATTCACTGTATTTTTTTTTTTTTTCAGATTCCCGACGAATTGGTGGAACATTACTTGGCCAAGAGCGGGTTCCAGTGCCCCGATGTACGATTGTGGGTATTCCCAGCCCACCTTGGAATTTTTATCGTGTTATTGTCTCTCAATATGTTTAGTTGTTTACTTTCTGTTTGTTTGCCAAGAAAACTGAAGAAAAGTGAGAAAACAAGATCATATGGTGATCCGGATTCGGTTGTTTTTCTCCTTTTCTCCAGTTTTCTTACGAACCGAAGTAATGGTGAAGTCTGCTGCTGCTTGACTGCTGAAAGAAATCGTGTCCCCACTTCTTGCGTGACAAGGCTGTTTTTAGCCCTTTATTTGTTGTTCGTCTAGTGTATATTTGGAATATAATGTAGATGTTTTCCAATGAGAACTGAGAAGCCTAGCTGAATTAGCATACTTTATTTGGAATATTATATTCTCAAAATTGTTGAAACGATTTTCATCTGTTTTAGGAATGGCCTCCTTGATTCAAAGGCAACTTCTATATACGATTGGTTCCCAATGGTGGGCTGTTGGATACTGGCCAAAAGAAAGAGTAACGGAGGGCTGCTGTGACTCTTCGAACGGATTGGGTTAGCTTTGTCTTGGGGATATAGAGTAGGAATCTCTTGATTGGAGTAGGAGAAGAACCGAGAACTTCAGGACATTGTTGGTTGTTGATGGGTTAGATGGAGGCATCTATCTAGGCTTTTTGGTAAGGTTGAGAAAAACATAAGGTCGGCCTACTTTCATGACTCCTATTAGGAAGTTTATCACTAGCTCTAAAAGGGAGCGAGAACTTTAGAAGTTGACTTGTGCAGTGAATTATGAGAGTGGCGCTAGTACCTAGTAGTGGTAGTTTCATTTGGTGTTTGGGTTTAGATGTCTATAAGGGCGTGGGATAGGCAGTAGGCACACATATCTAAGTACTCGATCCATCTAATTCCCATGTTCAAGGCACGAACATACTCTTTTTGTATTTTCTTAAATTATTTTATGGGGAGAGTTACAGTTTCTTAAACTACTGTTTTCTTCTGAAGTACCGGAATTAGCATGCCAATTGGCAATAATGCCAGGAGGGGTTACCAGTGAGTTAGACGTAATGATAGGCGTAACAGCATGGAGAGTTGAGTCAAACTGCTCATGTAGTGGGTACTTAGCGGCCCAACTGTAGATACTTGAACATGCAGTAGCTTGACTTCACAGGCATGGAGTTGCTCCATAAAAATCACACTTTTCAGATCATATAGGATTAAAAAAGAAGAAAATGTAACATAAAGAAAGAATGTGGGAAGAGAAAAAAATAAATGAAAAGGGTTGTAGTTGTATTAATTGTCTCCAACCATACACCCATATTTTATATTATTTACTATCTCATAAAAGGAAAGATTACCTCAGGATTATAGAAAATATTAAACGACAACAACAACATATCCAGCCTTTATCCCACTATGTGGTGTTGGCTACATGAATTCTAGACTTCCATGTATTTCTATCTTTTGTCATATCTTCATTTAGATCCATACATTTCATATCATGTTTTAATGTCTCTCCCAAAGTCTTCTTAGGTCTGCCTCTACCTCTTTTTTTGACTAATTGTTCCATTTCATCAACTCTCCTCACATGAGTGTCTCTTGGTCTTTTTCTCATATGACCAAACCTCTTAGTCTAGTCTCTCTCATCTTCTCCTCGATTGTCTTATAGAATTTTCCTTTTAGTTTCAATGGGATTTTACCATCACATAATACCCCCGATGCATTTCTCTATTTTAGCCAAACTGCCTTAATTCTATGCGTGATATCCTCGTGAATTTGTCCATCTTTTTGAATCACTGATCCCAAATATCGAAAATGGTATTTTCTTTGTATGATTTGATCTTCCAATTTTATTATAACATCATCTACTCTTATATTTTTACTAAATTTACATTCTATGTATTCTATTTTCCTTCTACTTAATTTAAATCCCTTAGATTCTAAATTGTTTTTCCACGACTCAAGCTTAGTGTTCACTCCCTCATCTGCAAATAACATACACCATGACACCTCTGTTTGAATGTGTTTAGTGAGTTCATCCATTACTAAAACAAATAAGTATAGACTTAGTGCAGAACCTTGATGTAGTCCCATTGTAATTTTAAACGGTTCAGTATCCCCTTCGCATGTTCTGACCTTTGTCTCTACACCGTAATATATGTTCTTAAGGGCTTGTATATATGTTATTCAGATTTATTTTTTCTCTAAAACCCTCCATAATACTTCATACTTCTTTAGGGACCTTATCACAGGCCTTTTCTAGATCTATAAACACCATATGTAGGTCCTTTTGATGATCTCGATATCTTTCCATTAGGCGCCTCAGTAGGTATATTGCTTCCATTGTTGACTTACCAATCATGAAACCAAATTGATTTTTCGAGATGTCTGTTTCTTTTTTGAGTCTCTACTCTATTACTCTCTCCCAGAGTTTTATTGTGTTGTTGCATGGATACAATAATAAATTTGTTGAATGGAAACGTCGTCTTCAAGTTGTCTGAGCTTGCAAAAATAAGAAAATAGTCAAAGGGCGCGGGGAGGTCCCTGTGCAAACACTCCGACATTTAAGTTAGACACTGAGTATGATGAAAGAAACTATATTGAAATTAGGATTAAAGATGTTCCCCCCATTTAGGAATGAATGACTCCTTATTTATAGAGAAATATAGAGTGATTTAAAATGTAACAGAATTAGGGTTTTAGTAGATAACGCTTATCTTGATGGATGACGTTTATCTTGCCATTTTTAGGGATGGAATTTTTTATAGATGATGTTTATCTAAATATTTCATAATCATTTTAGAATTAGAATTCGTTGTGGATAATTATCTATCATTTTCTTAGAATATTCAAAAAGATTTTTAAATGTCGGACTTATCATGTTTGCGTGCTTTATGCGGGACCCCCCACATATGGGAAATTTATGCCTTTTAGCCCAAAAAGAATTTTGGGCTTTTGGGCTTTTTTTGACCTTTTAATGGGTTTTTACCTATGACACAACATATGGTATGGCTCATTAATTTAATTCCTCTGTAATTTTCACACTTTTGAACATCTCCTTTGTTCTTGTATATAAGAACCAAAGTACTCTTTCTCCACTCATCTGACATTTTTTTTTGATTTAAGGATCGCGTTAAATAATTTCGTTAGCTAGGAGATGCCCTCTTCTCCTATGCATTTCCATGCTTCTATTGGTATATTATCCGGTCCCACTGCCTTATAATTTTTCATTTTTTTTTTAATGCTTGCCTTATTTCTTTTGAACTTATGCGTCAATAAAATGTATAGCTCATGTTCCCTTCGGAGTTACTAAGATGTCCTAACCTAACTCTTATGTCCCCACCATCATTGAATAATTTTGTGAAATACTCTTTCCATCTCTCCTTAATCGCTCCCTTATTCACTAATACATTTTGGTTTTCATCTTTTATGCATTTCACTTGGTTTAGATTCCTTGTTTTTCTTTCTCTTACTTAGCAAATTTATATATATCCCTTTCTCCATCTTTTGTGTCAAGTCGTTTATATAGATTCTCATACGCTTTTGACCTTACTTCACTAATAGCTCTTTTTGCTACCTTTTACGTTTCTTTATAATTTTTTAAGTTTTCTTCATTGTTGCACTAATATACAACCTTATAGCAAGTTTTCTTATTTCTAATTTTCAATTGTACCTTTTCATTCCACCACCAAGACTCCTTAAGGTTTAGGGCTCTACTATTTGTCTCTCCAAGGACTATCTTTGCCGTGCTTCTCAGGGCAGTAGACATTTCCCTCCATATTTGATTTGCCTATCATTCTTCATTCCATTCCCTTCTATCTCTTAATTTTTTTTTTGAAGATTAATTGTTTCTCCTCTTTTAAATCCCACCACCTAATTCTTGGATTTTGTTTTATGTGATTTTTTCTCTTCCAATTTCTTACTTTGACGTCAAATACCAAAAGTCTATGTTGAATAGTCAAACACTCTCCCGGTATTATTTTACAATCCCTACAACATAATCGATCATTTTGTCTCACGAGGAAGTAATCTATCTGGGTACTTGATGTGGCATTTTTATATGTGATTAAGTGTTCGTCTCGTTTTTTGAACTTAGTATTGGTTATGATGAGCCTATATACCATAGCAAAATTTAGAATAGACTTATTCTCATTATTAATTTCCTTGAATTCTCACCCTCCATGTACCTCTCTATAGCCGTTTTCGTCTCTACCCACGTGACTGTCATGAACCTAGGGTTTAGCTAGGGTCTAGGAAGGAATTTGGATAAGAGTTGGAAGAAGGTAGAGCAAAGAAGAGGGCAAGGAAGAACAGAACAGAATGGAGGGGGAGAGAGAGAAGCTATGGGAGAGTATTGAGATTCAAATCATTTATTAAGCCCTTCCTCTAACTACTCAAGCCAATTTATAGGCTTACAATTGAAAATGCTAACAACAATAGAAAATACAACTAATAAGGAAAACACGACATGTATTACTAATATATCCTTGGGGTCATGACAATCTCCACCCCTTCAAACAATTCTTGTCCCCAAGAATTGGTTGTTGTTACCCCTATTATTTAGCCAATTTAATAATTTGTTTTCTTCTTCGCCTTTTTTTGTTCTTATGTCTCACTTTTCTTTTCTTCTGTCTTGCCATGTCTTTTCCTCCGAAAACAACAGTATCATGATTCGCTGCAGCACCTATTCTAGCCATCCGCCCATTCCTTGTTGCTCTCAAAATTAATTCCATTTGATCTATCACACCTTCCACCATAATCTCTCTAACTGTAGAGAGTAAGTCAAATTGCTTTGCAGGCCGAAATTTGGTTCGATGCTGCTGCTTTCCAATGGAAATGAGAACTATCAAAGCAGCAAAAGTTTCGTTTCCTTGCACAAAGAATTTCCCCACCATCTTCCCAATGTCTTCTTTCTCTTTAGCAGAGGTATCCTCAATTGGGGTATCTTTAACTTCCAACAGATTTTTTTGTCAGTGGAACCTTGATAGCTTCTTCAACAATTACCATTACTTCCTTGGCAACCTGAATTGCCTGATCCAATTTAGGTTTTTCCTCATTCTTTGCAGCTACCGTCCTTATCCTTAGGTCTTTATTAGCCTCATACTTTTCATCAGCTGCAAGGACACTATCACCATTGCCATCCTTCCCTTCTAGTGCTGATATATCAACCTCCAGCAGATATGAACAATGATCCCCACCAATAGCATTGTCCAATCTCTCTTCCTTGCTGAAATCTTTAGTTACAATTGGCCGGTCCAACTCCAATTTTTCCTCCGATTCATGCTTGGCATGATTTGCAGTCTTAGAAGCTTCCTCAATCAGTTGTCTGCCCTTAATATAACTGTTAGGTTGCAACTCTTGCTTTCTAAAAATGGCTTCCAAGGCGAGTTCCTGCAGCCTTGGTCTCTTAGCTGCCTCTTTTACAGTTGTTGGCATCATCATCCTGACCATTGACCTCAATTTGTCCTTCAAACCACTAACAAATCTTGATACAATATAGTGCTCTGTCAAAGCTGGCTGATTACTCCACAATAGGGATCTTAACTCCTCAAATCTATCCCAATAATTTGTCACCGATCCCTCCTGACTTAATTTGTTGAATTCCTTAATCATGTTCTTTTTCATCCCAAATTGGTCATGTAAATTTCCAGCAAGATCAGTCCACCTGATCTCCCATTCCCTAGGCATTGGAGTATGATTGGCAGTGTGGGAAGATGAACATATTACCTGAATTTCCGGTTTCAAGGCTAGTAGTTCCTCTGCCTCTTGCAAGCCATAGGTCATAGGAAGGGTGCCTTGATTGGGCAAAATTGGATCAGCTACTGCCCGGGGAGGAAAATTCGGTGATGGCCGGAATTGAGGTAGCAAAGTCAGCTTGTTAAACATGTTGTTAATCCGTCGGACATGTTGCTCTATCATCTCCCGATGCCTCTCCAAGTCACTTTGCACTCTTTCTCAAGAGGCAGCTAGATCCTTTCTCATGTTTTCTCTGCTGGCTGTATTATCCTTCAGGCCTCCTGCATTACCTTAGATTCTTTAGCTTCAGAATTCAACCTCTTAAAATGGTCAACAACCTCTGAAAATCGACCTTCCATAGCTCGTTATTCTGTACAATCTTCCCTAATCTCTAATTCAGTTACAACCTCCAAAGTCCAGCTGTTGTTGAATAGCCTCCAAAACAATTGATGAGTCCACCTCAAACAATCTGCTAGCTCTGAACAGTTTCAGACAACCTATTCTAAGCAGTTTCAGAAACCTGCCAAGCAACTTCCAAACCTGACACTTCCCCTCCGCAATTACTTCCATAGTGCCACACTGAAACCAAACTTATGTTGCGCACTTACTTCCGAAAATCGCTGATCTAAATAGCTTCGATCAGCTTTCAAGAAATGGCAGGCTTCTGCCGTTCGCCTGAGAATTTTGGTCTCAATCGATGTCCGCCTGAGTTCGCGTTCAAAATTCAAGCCGTTGACTCTCAGTTTCGCCAACCACAGCTTCCTTCTCGCCTCAACCTCACTTCAGCAATCGAGGATCGAATTTGTGTGGCCTTCAAGTTCGCCTACTCGCAGCTTCCAACTTCACCATAATTCCGTCCAACGTCTTGCTTTTGAAATCAACTTCTGCTGCGTTAACTCCTTACCTGATTTGATTTCGTCACTAAGAGCAGTAGCCTATGGCCGCATGCAGATCGTGATCCACCCGTTCTATATCAGATTCGTTGTGGATTCCAGCATCGCGGATTCTTATGGTAATCGCTTGTAATCACCCAAGCCTGCGTCCACTTACCCAATCACCGACCTCTGATTGGAATTCTCCTCAATTCTTGATTTTCTCAATGCTCTGCTTCAATTATTCGAAATTCGTTGCTCCTTGAATCGCCTAGGTTGCTTGTCCTCAATTCCGAACAAAATCACCAGAATCCTAGCCGAGCCAATCCGCCTACTTCTCCTTCAGATCCGAGTTGACACTCACCGCTATCGATTTCGACAATTGAAATCCAATCGTTCGGAAATCTCCTGAGTCAGCTTTGGAACTTGCTTCTATGATTCGCTGAGCTCTACTGATACCGTTTATGGAATTCGCTTCTGGACAAGATCGCTTAAATTGCCACTTGCGAAAATTGCCTCGGAACAGTGATCTCAATCGTTGAAGGCTTTGCTTCCGATCGCGACAACCTTCCAATTCTGAAAATCAACCTTCGGAATTTGCTGCACGGAATCGCCTTTGTTGCACGGAATCACACAAGTCACCGCTCGATCAATTCCGTGGCTTATGTTGCTGACTTCAGCTATTAAAGTCGCCTTCTAATTCTGAGAAGAAACAAAGAAAGTCATCGCCGAGGAATGGGAGCTCTGATACCAAATGTCATGACCCTAGGGTTTAGCTAGGGTCTAGAAAGGAATTTGGATAAGAGTTGGAAGAAGGTAGAGCAAAGAAGAGGGCAAGGAAGAACAGAATAGAATGGAGGAGGAGAGAGAGAAGCCGTGGGAGAGTATTGAGAGATGGAATTGAGATTCAAATCATTCATTAAGCCCTTCCTCTAATATATCCTTGAAAATGCTAACATCAATAGAAAATACAACTAATAAGGAAAACACGACATGTATTACTAATATATCCTTGGGGTCATGACAGTGACCATTTAAGTCACCTCCTATAATCACTTTCTCTCATCTTGGTATAATTTATATGACTCCCTTTAGGTCCTCTCAGAATTTTGCTTTTATCTCCTCACCTAACCTCGCTTGTGGTGCATATATACTAAAGATATTCATAGTCATTATTCTTAGACCAACCTTTACCATAATAATTCCATCCCCTATTCTCTTTACATCCAATACTCATCTACTAAGCTTTTATCCATAATAATCCCCACTATTTTTCGCTCGATCATTTCTTGTGTACCATATTTTATATTCAGTTTCAGATAAAGTTTTTGCTTTTTTCTCTACCCATCTCGTCTCTTGAAGGCACATAATATTAATCTTTTTCCTAATCATCACATCTACCACTTCCATAACTTTGCATGTTAATGTTTCTATGTTCCATGACTCAATCCTTAATCTATAATTTTGATTTTGGTTTTGATTTTGATTTTGGATTAACTTCTTAACCCGCATCCGTCTAAGCAAATGCGAGGACTCTTGCTTATTTGTCACTACATCTGAGCGTTGATGCAATGCCCTAGCTCACTTGACATTACACGCGAGCAGTGTAGCGTGTCGCTATGAAAGGTTACGTCCTAACGGTTTTTCATAGTTTGTCTAGAGTTCATGTTTTGGATTCAACTAGGTTTTACGTTGGTTGTCGGCTACCTAACATAACTCTCCTCATTTATCCGGATTTGGAACCGACAGTAGATAACATCCCCAAGTGGAGTTGATTATAGAAAATATTATAAGGATTTATTTCAGCATAATTATAGGTTTTTAATAGACGCAATTACTATCAATCATCACAAGATTATAGTTATCAACTACAGGCAATGCAATGGTCTTCCCTTCTCATTCATACCTAAATTTTTTCTGTTAACTTTTGAAATATGTTTGTTTTGCTCGATATTCTATGGAATTGATCAATTTTGACCATTACTAATCTTTGATCAATGATTTCAGTCTATGGGATATCAGAAATCTATTCAATGTTATCGTAGTCTTTGTATTCTGGAAATTCCCCCAGTTCTCTGCTTTTGTGCAGTTAACAGGCTCTCTCTTTTATTTATTATTTTTTCCTCTTGGCAGAATCAGGCTGGTAGCTGTTGCTACGCAGAAATTTATTAATGAGGTTGCAACTGACGCCCTTCAGTATGTTTCTAAATTTATGCTTCTTATTCCAGTTTATTCTGACTCAAATTCATGGTTTGTTAAATGGCTTTGGTGAGTATTTTTTGGATTTCTGGAGTATTGTGCATTTTCTAGTGAGCGTGAGGGACAGGTGGGGGTGCGGGTTAGGAACAAGAATAGTTTATCTTATGCAATATGGTTTAATATTTGCACTTCTACTCAATAATTAATTAGGGATAATTTGTGTGTAACTTAGCAATTAAACATTGGATACAGGACATGGGTGTGGTCCATCCTTCTAATTCTAACATGCATCTAGAACTTGGTTAAATGAAGTACTATATGATATTGGAAAGCATATCCCCTGTTTATGGAAGATGTTTAGGGGTTGGCTTGAATTTGTGGTACTCCTGAATAATTATTTTCTAGCTTATAGTTATTACATTGCTGAAGTCCCTACAATTGAGTGTCATCAATAGTTCTATTTCAGCCTCATCATCTTTAAGTTCTTTCACATTCACACCTTTAGTTTCATTCTTCTGATGCTGATGTTCCATTGATAGTTTACATTTATATATTTGAAGATAAGTTACTAATCTGCATCTCTCTATAGGCAATGCAAGGCAAGGCAGGCATCTGTTATCAAGGACAAGAGGGACAAGCAGCAAAAGGTACTTATATTAGACTTGTGTTTATGCTTTGTACTTTCTTTTCTTTAATTATTGTTATTTAATTACTTTGTTTTTCCTTTCCCCTGATGGCAGGATAAGCGCTTAATCTTGACTATGGATGACCTCTCCAAGGCTCTGCGTGAGGTAAGCAGCATAGTAAGCAAGTAGTCTTGGTGTTAATAATCAATATAGCAATATCATGTTTCTAATAACTTGAGCAAAACTTTACCTGTCACTTTAGAAGGCATGAAACCTTGTTAATAGTTTCTATCTTTTTTATATGAATTTTGTAAAATTCAATACTTCGGTGAGTATGAAGATGTTGAGAGTAAAAATAATAATATAAAAAATAAAATTAGTTCTCTATCTAATAGCTTAAGATTTTAGATGAGATGATGGTTAACAATTTAACAGAATATATATAAACAGCTTGTATTGTGTCTAAAATGTGTTAAGATGATTGTTTTTAATACACTGTATGCTCCATAATTTTCATTTCTTACTGGTTATATGAAGTAATTTGAAAACTGGAAAGGGTAAATATAACTGAAATTCACCCAGAAAAGGAGGACAAGTCTTTCTACAGAGGCAGAGGCAGAGGCAATCAATGATTTGTCAACTTCATCTTCCTCAATATTTACAACTAGATAATGTCCAAACTTGTTAGACATCTTTCTCTTTGGTCCTGCCATAATCTACCATAAACTTCATATGAGGCAAACAGATACCTTCAGACCTTCATATGAGGCAAACAGATACCTTCAGACCTTGCCTCGAGACTGGTATAAGGAGACACTGAGCCATCATTTACATGAGACTGGTATAAGGAGACACGTGCAACAGATACCTTCCACCTTAACCATTTTGCCTTGATTTTGTCATTTTGCGAGTAATGTTCCCCTTTTTTGAACAGTTGCTGGAATATATTTACATTGATCTTTTCTTGAAATAACCCGAACTTCAAGTCTCACCACAATCTCATCCACACTTCTCTAGTTACTGTATTGACATTTCTTGTATTTGGTTTTCATTCTGCCCAACTTGGAACCCTTGGATTCTAGACCTTCATTCCATAATATAAGCTTATTGTTTTTGCTTTCTCTTCTCTCATGCACCAAGGTAGATCTCATTTGTAAATAACACATGCCAGAGCATTCAATTTGTTCATTTATGTTTTTTCTTAGCAAATCAAAGGAATTAGGTTCATTTGCTAGGAGAGCTGATTTTTGTTAGTACATCCAATTAAATGCTAGTAGATTTCTGGTTTATATTAGAAATTAGAAAATCTGAAATGGAGCATGTTATCCCAGTTCCTTCCTGATCTCAGAACCCAGGCATGTTTTCTACATTACATACCACTTTCCTGACCTTTCCCGCTCTCTCTTTCACCAATTGCAGTATGGCGTGAATGTCAAGCATCAAGAGTACTTTGCCGATGCCCCCACAGCGGGGTTGGATCCTGCTTCAAGAGATGAGTGAGATGCTTCTTCACCTATATATAGCAAGTTCTTCATGGCTGTGAATTATACATACTACCATGTCACGTTCAAATGAAGAAGCTTCATTTCAGTAGTTGCTTATGTCCGGAAAATTATTCCATTTCAAGGTCTCCTTGCTACAGTTATCTACTTGTAGGCATCCTGTTTTCTTAATCTCTTCTCAAATTAAACACAAGGATGTATAGAAAATTTGGCTATCGATGTGAGATTGGGTGAGACTCATGACAATATTGTGATGGATAAAATGTCCGACTATATATGTATATATTCAATATCAGAAGAAAGCACTCAGTACCACAATAAAATACATAAAATGAATAGAAAATCATAAAAATACAAGGCAGAGGGGGACTTTTTTCAAGTATTTGATCATTAGAAATAATCAGTGGCTGACAAATTAACCCTTGATAGAAAGCAACATCAGCTTATCTTCCAGAAAGATGGATCAACCGGTCACTGAGAAAGAGAAGTCTTCCTCAGAATTCATAGCTCTAGAAGAGTTGAGATACTCACCTTCACTGGCATAGGAAGAGTAATCTTCATCAATATCCCTCTCTTTCAACTCTTCAATCTTCTCCACAGCCTCCCACACGTCCCATCTCCTCTCCGCATTCCACTCGCAGCAACACATTCCTATCTTCAGCAGCTTCAGCATCTCCCCTTCACAATTCTTCGTCCTCTTCATGTCTTTGTCGAACACCTCGCCGGTCCACTCCTCTCTCACCACTGAGTTCACCCAGGCCGCTAAATCTGCGTTGACTCCCTTGTCTTGCCTCAGATAGTTCGCTGGGAACTTGCCAGTTAGCATCTCGAGTATCAGAATACCGAGGCTCCACACGTCGGTCTTCTTGGTGGTGCGATCGTGCTCCGTGAACTCAGGTGACTTGTAGGCCACCATGAACTGCTGCGCGTGTTGTTTGTCCATCACCGGTGCAAGCGCGTAGTCAGCTAGGAGGGGCTCGAAGGTGTCGTCCACGAGCACGTTGGATGATTTTAGGTGGCCATGGGGCAGTGTCAGGGTAGACAGCTCTTTGTAGAGGTAAGCCAAACCCCTTGCTACTCCTTTGATGATCTTCAACCGGGTTGGCCAGTTGAGCCCAGGTTGGTCTAGATTTCGTTTACCTGACAACAATAATAACATTTATCTTATTACATGGGGTTGCCTATAAAATTCTAGTTCGTCAGTCATTGTGTTCCTTACCATGGAGGTGGCTTGCTAAACTTCCATTCTCCACGAAGTCAGAAATGAAGAGCTTCTCTTCTTTCTTGTAGTAGAAGGCCACAAGAGGCAGCAAGTTAGGGTGTGACAACCTGCCCAGCCTTCTCATGTGCTCATGCAAGTCTTCTTTTCCGACGCTACTCATATGCCGGAACCGCTTGACAACGATGGTGGCGTCACCGGTTAGAAGGGTGGCCTTGTAAGAGGAGCCGAAGCCGCCACTACCCAGAACTTCGGCTGAGGCTCTAAGCAAATCCTGCAACTCAAACTTCTCTGTATTGCTCCTCACGAAGTAAAGCTTCCCATGCTGCTGAAGTTGCTGTTGCTGCTCCATCTGCTGCTTATGAGCAAACTCTTTCTTAAAATCGTCGAGTTTGGCCGATGTGCCTTTCTGAAGCTGGGCCTTTTTCTGGGCTTGTCGCCGGCGAAAGGTGAAAGCTAGACAAATGGCGGCCAGTGCAACCGCGGCCACCGCTGCGGCAATGATGGCAATTTTTTTGACAGGCTTCTTGGAGGATTTGCAGGGGGTCGACAGAGGCTCGCCACACAAATCAAGGTTGCCTGCGTTAGGGTTCAATCACGCATAAACATCAAGAGAAAGATGATGCAGAAATTTAAATCTTAACAGATCTATGTTTATGATCTTTTCCGGTAGGATAAATTCCCCCAATCAATTTATGAGATGTCCTCTTTGATGCAAGTAAGTATACGGAAACGTTGAAGAAAATTGAAAAACTTCAATTAACCATCAATTAATTAAGGTATAAATGTTTATATGTTTAAAAGTAAGAACATAATATATGCATATATATATATATATATTAATCTGCTTGACATGTTGGGTGCTAGATTACACACGATCTGCTTGAGGATCAGGCGTGCGTGCCACTTAGAAACGTCGTTTTGTGTAAATCATCAACAGCTACGAAAATTGTCAATGTGCCTCTGATAATTAATGGTTGACAATTTTAAAAAAAAAAAAATACAATATAGCCAAACTTATGTTTATGTTCTTTGTATTAAGATTAGGAGCCGAAAAGATGAGAAAAATAAGAAGTGAATAAACCACTCATTTGGGGAATTCACTGCAATCAAATTAATGTGAACCCCAATCATATTATCCATATATATGAATGATATTTGTTGGGCTGCTTGGGGTTTCATCATGTAATAAGTAACAGAAATTAACGAGAGAGAGAGAGAGAGAGAGAGAGAGAGAGAGAGAGAGAAACAAAGTGCATGTGCAATGCATATGGCTGGTACGTACTGAAAACATACCAGAAAATGAAGAAGGGCTCATCTTGCCCAGGCTTGCCGGAATTCGGCCTTCCAGCCTGTTGTTTGCCAGATTCACTGTCCTTAGTTGTTTGGACGAAAAATCGGGTATGTTGCCCTCAAAACTGTTATTGTTAAGCTGCAAGTCTACAAGCTTTCCCAGCTTTGCAATGGACTCCGGAATTTTACCCACAAATTGATTGTTCGCCAAGTAGAGCTTCCTCAGCTTCATGCCGGCAAAAGCATCCCCCAGTATCTCGCCGGAGAAACGGTTGCCGGACAAATACAACCCCAGCAAAAGCCCCCCCATTTTCCTCAGATCCGGCATCGGACCTTCAAACTTGTTGTTCATCAAGCTCACGGTGCGTAAAGTCGGCAACTCTGCCAGTGCTTCCACATCAATTTTTCCTCCCAGCCCCATGCTTTCGAGCTGCAATCCGTAAAACACACCGTTCATGCAAAGCAAGCCTTTCCAGTTCGAGTTATTGCCGGAGCACAGAGCCGTGTCCTCATTCCAGCCGCTTAAGGCGGCCGGGTTCGACAGAGACTGCCTGAACTTGAGAAGGCTGGAAGCTTCAGAATCATTACCAGATGCTGCTGCAGAAAAACTGAACACAAGAAGAAGAAGAAGAAGAAGAAGAAGAAGAAGAAGCCAATCGTAACGTGTCCTTGAAGGCGCCATGTTCGGCGGCGAGCTAAGGGAGAGCGTTTTGGCTGAGAAAGTGAAGAGGGTCGCCGTACGTAGATGGCTGAAATAGCAATAATAATACAGATGAAATATTAAGGGCAAAGTTGGGGTGGTGATGACATTGACGAGGTCCTCTTTAAGGCCTTGAGGCCGGCCATTGAGTGTTTATTGTTTTCGAGATTTGGTGTCATTCCATTGACGTTTTGTTTAGTGTTTGTGTGGTTAAGCTGTCATGATCTTCTTGTTAATTGTTATTGGTGGTGTTTTATGGGAGCCTCAGCCGTCTCCCCAGCATTAGTGACAATAGCACTCATAATGGATTTTCGAAGCAGTTGAGGACGACTTCTTGTTAAAACCAATGCAGTTAACTCATGCTTAGATGGCTGTCCTCTCTCTCTCTCTCTCTCTCTCTGTGCAAAAGAAAATTAAATCTTACAAAATCGAGTATAATATAACCGAGATATCGTGATTCACTATTGTTTATTATGTTAATTGCATTAGATAACATAATATTTAAATCAGATGAGAAGGGCCCACCTCCTTCCCCTACATACACGTTTAGAGTAAATTCAATGTCAATAATAGAATATTTCTCAATTCATCGAATAATTATTTAAATTTAATTAATAATTATAAAAAACTTGAAGAGAAACATTCATATTAATAAAACATAAAACATAAATTCAAGACATGACTTATTATTATTTATTATTTATAAATATATTATGTTGTTCGCGTTTGTTGCTCGACACGAAATAACAGAGAATATAGATCCTTCCATAAGACCTAGTCGGGCAAGTGCAATATAAAGTTTTCCTTACGATTTATTACTTAGACTACGGTGCTATAGTTTTGTTATAAAAAATGACAAAAAAAAAAAAGAAGGAAGAAAACAAGCCTCGGCATGTCCTTTATATTAATTCTAAAATTTATATCTTTATCATTTGGGCTGGTGAACTTTAAAATCTGTGGCGAAGTTGTTTTGACATCTAAATCTCAATTAAAAATTTGGCCCAACCAACAGTGACATGCTCGGAAAATAAATAGATGATGTGACAATTAATTTTTCAACTTTTTATTTTTTCTACTTCCACTCAACATTCAAGAAAGAGGCAGAGCCCACTGCAAGACCATAATATATATATATATAAGAGGACGGCACAAAAAGCTAAACCAATCGGGGGCAGATATATAAATATGAAAAATACTTTGGTAGATATTGTATTTAAATGGATATAAAAATAATATAAGATAAGAATTAGTCTAATTTAACGTTATTAATGGACATGTATACAATATTATTAATTATTCGACATATGAAATAAGCTAATAAGTTAGTTGGACATGTATATAAAAGATTGATTAATATGTCGATGTCTTAATTTAAAAAAAATGAAGAAAGAAGAAGTGAGTTTGTAAACAAAACGCAATTGTTTGAGTCAAATTTACGCTCATTTATCAAGGCCTAATAGGAGCAAAAGTTTAAATCTTTTCGCGTTTTCCTAATCTAATTCAAACGTTTGAATTTTGATAATTGAATATCAATTTACTCAATTGGATGTAAATTTATTTAACATGCAAAATTAATTTTATAACACTTCATTTTTCTCAAGAGTGCGTTAACTCGCGATTTTAAAAATATTTTTCATTTCAACATATGTTCGACATAAATCATTCCTAACAATTTCGTTCTATTATCTTAGCATATCAAATTTTAAAATTAATAAGTTAAGACATATAACATCATCATAAAATATGAAAGTAAGATCGAAATCTCAATGATACATAACCGAAATTCTTTTATTCATAATATAGAAACCGTATCATTACTTACGTGACATTTCGACTCAAAATACATAGAGATTAATCCCATCAGCAACACAACTAAACATCTTAAACATAATCAAAATATATGCTAAGAGTCTCCAATGTAATTAACGATTATATCTTGATAACCTTATTTCCTTTGACGCCATTGCTTTTACCTGGAACGTTTGAATATTCTAAAAACATACTTCAAATTAGATGCTAAAATATCTCTCTGAGAGTTTAAAACTTTATTGGCATAACACAAGAGAATCTCATACAACGCTTAACCCATATCACGAAAAAAAGTGTTATCTCTCTAAAGGCAATATAATCACATTGACTCATTGGTATAACACAATTCTAATTTAAGAGGGGCAATATCAACGTATCTCTCTGATATCTTGGGAACAATTGTTACCACTCCCGACACGGGAGGGTCAATGTCAACGTAGAAACCTTGCTCACCACAATCATGTTAGAGATTACGTTGCCACTCAAAAGCATCCCGAAACACTACCTATGTTCGACACATATGCCAATGCTATAACCACAACATGTAATGATGCATTACATAAAATGAAATTTCAATGCACGTGTAAACAAACATTTTAGATGAACCATCCACATAAAATCAACCATTCCCATGCCAAAACCATTGTATGAAACAAAATACAGTATAGGGTTGAATCATCTGAAATAAACCAAGTTTGAAATATAAACTTTCACAAATTAAAAATCATTTGTATAAAACAAGCCAGGTTTTGATAGTAGAACCACTCACCTTGAACATACTCATCAACACCTAATTTTCTCATAATTTCTCCTCATTTTCTCCTAAAAAATTTTAAAATAAATATCTCCTTAAGATTTTTTTCAAATTTTTCTCTACCATAATTCATAAAATATTCTTCTAAAAATATTAATTTTTTTTTAAAAAATATCTCTCTACACGTGCCCTTAGCCACACGCCCTGCGCATGAAGACTGCGTGTGTAACGCACGTGCCGATCATTTTCTTCATTTTTCTAGTCACCGGAGATGTTCCGATCACCGAACTTCTTACACCACCTTGAAGCCCTCCTCAAGTCAATCACCTTGGCACTCTTAGGTGCCCGAAACAACCACTGAAGAAGCCCCAAATCGACCAAAAATAGTCCGGCTCCAACGATACTACTCGATTTTATGGCCACATTCGAAACCTACTCAAACTTTCATGAAAACACTCCAAATTCTCCAGAAATGATGCCTAAAACCCCTAGAACAAAATCCCTCTATCTAATCTCTCAAAAACACTCCCAAACTTGAGAGATTGGATGCTCTATTTTCAGCCGAAACTCTCGCCTATTTATAGGCAAAATTCAGCTATTTCGTGGCCAATCACAGGCTATTGCGTTGCCCACAAGCTTCCTAAGATGATGGTGGCCATGCCCTGGCAAGATTCGGTCGTCCCATTGCCAGATTTGGCCTCCATGTGCGGCGGCAAGTCGGGCATGCTACTGACAGCAAGTTCTAAAAATTGTACTTTAGCCTTCCAGCTTTTTCCTTTTACATTTTGGCCATCTTCCTCAAGTCCTTAGACTTTGATAATTTATCACATGAACCCCTAAGTCCCATACTTTTCAATTGGCCCAATAAATTTAGAAAAATATCATTTTCACCATTTTTTCAATTAGAATTAAAAAATTACACTTAGGCTCGAATGCGTGTTTTGACCGCAAACTATTTTGTTTCATCCCGAAACCACTAAAGGGTTGTTTTATTAAGAAAATTTGAATTTTCTCAAGGTTTCGTGGACTTTCAGAAAGTCCCTTACCATCATTTGGTCTTTTAAACTATAATTTAGTTGTATCAGGAACTGTCTCTGTTTCGATTGTTTTCAACTTCATAAATCTCTTGTGATGGTCGTCGATGTCATATATTTTTCTTTAGAGATCTAAGTTTCGAGGCATTCCCTGCTATCGATTTGAAGACTTATTTTACTATCAAGCTAATTTTTTAGTATTTCAAACTTATTTAAATTACATGACAACCTTATACCAACACGAGGTATTACAAATTTGAGAGGCGTGTGCTATTGTTCATGTGGCACACCACCTGTCATTAAAAAATATTTGAGTGGGCCCCACATGTATATGTGTAAAAAAAATAAAATACTATGTTAAATATATTCGTTATATATAGTGAGAGAAAAAAAGAAAATGAAAGGTAGGGGATGAAGCGACGACGACGATGACAAATGAAGAGATTGAGGTGACGATGTTGGACTGGAAGCAGCGATAGAGACCAATCTGGAAGGAGGAGGTAAACTGGTCGTCTCTCTTTCATTGTTGACTTTCATCATCGTCGCTACTAGTAGATCAATCGTTGTCTCCAGAGCAACGCTGTCATCGCTGCCTCCAGCTCAACACTGTCGTCGTTGTCTAGATCTTCTCATTTGTCATGTCTATTATCGCCTCATGTTTCTAGATGAACCATTGCCTCTAGCCTAGTGCCATCGCCATCACCAAGATCTCCTCATTCGTTGCGTCTATTATCGTCTCTTGCTTCTAGATCAACCGTTGCTTCTAGCCTAGCGTTGTTGCCGTTGTTGTTGCCTTCTCCTTCCAGATAGACCTTTATCGCCACTTCCAGCTTCTAGATCAGCCACCTGCCTCTAGCCCAACACCATCGTCGTGACGGTCAGTGTTGCTCCATCCCTTGCACATCCTTCTCTCTGTATGTATGTATGTATATATATAAATATATATAATATAATATTTAACATAACATTTGTTTTTTTACATGTATACCCATGCATTCTAAATTGATTTCGGATATTGAATAAAATTATATTCAATTGAGTCTGATATAATTGTCTAAAATTAAAAAATATTTAAATTAAATTATAGAAATATAAAAATATTTAAATTTTTGCTACTATTAACCCTTTTATCAAACAAAAAGAAACAAATTAGCCCCGAGGTACATGTTAAGTGATTGGATTATGATATGTTAGAATTTATACCAATAGATCGTGGATTCGATTTCTTATCCTATATAATGAGATAAAATCTTCACTTACAATTTTTCACACCTACAACAAATTAAGAAATTCTACGACAAATTAAGGAAGACCGCGACGATGCATGAATGGGTTGAAAGAGAAGCTTTTTTGTTTGTAGTAGTTGGTGCTGGACCATAAATATGCTCCACGCCCACGTGTGAGATATGACTATGATATATATGTAACAATTAATCATGAATCCATGAAGGTATCCAGCTACCTGCGCCCGTGATCTGTAGCCAACTCGCCTCAGCAACTTATGGCGACAGTAGAAAGCAAACCTTAAAGAGAAACTCACCCACGTAAAGCACTCTTCCATGATCGATGCCGCCTTCTTCCTTTTCCTTATAAGCTTTTGACGAGTCTCCCGTTGATCTCATATATTACTTTCGGCACTCAACCCTTCTCTCACCTCTGTTTTTCTTAAACCCACCGCCGCAGCGAGATGAATCCCACCGTGAACTCTTCCGACGCCCATGTCGAGGTTGAATTTCCCGGCCAAGTCGACGGACTGAACCGCCCCATGCTGTTGCCGCAATCTCATGCCAGATCAAAATCGTCTCTATATGACGAGCTGAGGAAGTTTCAAATATGCCTCAAATGGTGCGCGCTTGATCACTCCACATTATTGGGTAAACTTGTGTCGTACATAACGTTCGCTCTGCTCACCATTGTCGTCCCCGTAGCGAGCTCTCTCGCCGTCCGGCTCCCCGCTGCCGACCCGACCTCCATCAACAAGCTGGTGCACCTGCCAGAGTCCGGCTTGGCCACCATCGCCTTCTTCACGCTGTCGAGGTTCTTCAAAAGGTATTTCCCCTTCTCTTTTTTCCCGCTGAGAAGTTTGTATTGTTGGAGTAATCTGTACGTAGCACGGATAAAATAATTGGGTGGATGCAATCAGCGGACAAATGCAAGTGGGTGATGAATTTTAACAATTCATCCCTGGCTACTAGGCTGATTTGATGGGCTAAATGAATCAATTGAATTCTCAAGATTTTTGTAGTGTGTGTATATATGTATAAATGCATATAACATTGCTGAAGGTTGTGCCTGGTGTATGAAAGATTGTGTTCTTAAATGAAAGGACGTATCTTTGAGTGAACCAATTTGTCCATTAGATGAAGTGTTGTGTCCTTGAATGGAATGATATATTACGTGTCATTTAATTTGATCAATTATAGATATCAATGGAAGATGAGAACCTTTCTGTTAGTTCTTTGGTGTTTAAACAGTACTTGTTCAGTAGTCGTTAAAAATATTTTTAAATTTTTAACTCTAATAGATACGGTCTTCGGCAACTCCTTTTCCTCGACGGCTTGCAAGAGGATTCACACTACGTTCAACGTGGCTACACTCGCGAGCTCGACAAGGCTTTCCGACACCTAGCTTGCATACTTCTTCCCTCCTTCTTCGTGGAGCTTGCGCACAAGATCGTCTTCTTCTCCACGGTGACAATCTTCATTAACTCGCCGAGAGGAGTTCCGTCGAATTCCCTCGTGTTCGTGTTGGTTTTGGCTTCATGGGTTTATCGCACCGGCCTTTTCTTGCTGGTTTGCTTCTTGTTCAGGCTCACTTGTGAGCTCCAAATACTTCGATTCGAAGGGTTTTACAAGCTCTTGGAGGGATACGGATCAGACGCAGGAGTAATATTCGAGGAACATTTGAGAATCAAGAAGCAGTTGCTAGTTACAAGCCATAGATACAGATTTTTCATTATTGGAAGCTTGTTTACAATCACAGTAAGCCAACTGGGCGCCTTGTTCCTGGTCTTGGCATCAAAATTCCAAAAGAGTTTCTTCAACTCCGGCGATCTTGTTGTAAGTTCTAGAAGTTATTTATTGATACCTTCATTTAAAATTTGCTCAAGAAAATAAAGGTGAATCCTTAATTATTTGATATATTTTTTTAAATTTATATATGTATTTATATATTTGATACATAAAGGTGAATCCTTAATTTATATATTTGATATTTTTAAATTCAACTCCGGCGATCTTATTTTAATTTATTCCTTTCTTCCTCATTCTTGGCTTACACATATCATTAATGGCTGGCAATTTATAATCTAGGTTTGCTCAGCTGTTCAGTTAAGTGGCTTCTTTTTATGTTTACTGGGTGCTGCAAGAATCACTCACAGAGCTCAAAGAATAGTCTCAGCCGCAACTCGATGGCATATGCTTGTGACTCGAGTCTTGGATGCACAGTCTAACCAACAGAAGACTGATCAAATGATCATTACACAATATGAGAACCCAAACCCGAACTCAGTCCCGAAATCCGATTCCAGCACAGGCGAGTTAAATCCATCCTCCTTCCACACCAGACAAGCTCTAGGTTAGTACTTTATCTTAACCATTTCAGTTATTTGGTTTAATGTTTTACTGTATATAGTGTGAACTGTGAACATAGAAGTCATGTAGCTAGGTCACTTGATTTCGAGTTGATGGATCAAATTAAGCTGATTTATATAACTATTTATAATATCTTTTTTGATGATATAATTATTTATAAACTTTCTGGTCGATGCAGTGATTTATTTGCAGCACAACAGTGGAGGGATTACTCTATTTGGATTTGCACTTGATCGAGGATTGCTTCACACACTCTTCGCCTTTGAGTTCTCCTTGGTGTTATGGATACTAAGCAAGGTGGTTGTTTTGTCATAAATTCATCAATTTTACCTCTTTTCATCTCTTTAAGAGAGAGATCACTTTATGTATTATTAATTCAAATGATGCTTAGCACAGGGCCACCTTAAAAATATTTGTGGACCTGAACAACGGTCACTTTGTGGCTCCTTAATAATATAAATAAATATTAAGATTATTTATTTTTTATTTTACTTGCATACAAAATCACTAATTAAATTTTTGATAGATAAAATGAAAAGATAAAGAGTACGCAATTGAAGAGACAGCGCTAAGTTATGGGACTAAATAGTGAATTCTAAGTTAAGATCACATTGCTTTTAACCCGTCGGGCACTTATTTTATTAGAGTAGGTAACCCAATTTAAGTAGAATTTAGGGATGAAATGACAAGTGCCACGCTAATACTAGTCCAAGCTAAAAGGCACGTGCATACAAAATCACTAAGAATTGAATAAATAAAAAATATAGAGAGTTTACAGTTACGTTTTGAAATTAAAAAGTCATCAATTTATTTTTTTCTTTTTTTAATATCCAGATCAATATAGATTTCTCAAACAAAATTTTTGTTATCCAAAGAATTATTTTATCAAATTATTTTATTAAAATAACGTCACTTTTTATTCTGTTTTAGTTATATTATTGATTTATACTCTATTATTTTTTATTTAATATTAAAAAATAATATATAGATTTAGATAGTGGGGGTCTTCGTTCAAATAGAATAACAAAATAAGTAGAGCATGAATTTAAATAAAAATTAATATAAAATAAAATTAATAATTTTATTTTTAAAAGATAAAAAATATATATTTTAATTAATAAGTGATTTTGGGACTCTACTTTTTCGGCCCTAGGTCCTATGCCTTGAACTGGGGCTGATTTAATATATTAATTTAATTATGTATCTTCATAATAAAGTTAATGAACCGAACCCATATAATAAAATAAGGATTTGGTATTTAATTATATATTAGTTTAAATATTCATTTTGACTAGTCATTTGGGTAATTAATTGAGACAGGTTACTCCTCTTTTTTTTTTTTTTTTACTTAATATTTTATAAGATGATAGCAAAATCTTTATAATGCTACGATATTAAATTAACGACATTTTAACACTTGTGACACTGTTAAAAAGTGTTACTGTTATATTATATGTCTCGTCTCTTAATTAAAAGTTACCTTATTTTTTAATTTGTGACAATTACAACTAATTAATGTCACTTTATATTGCAATTGAGAAGGATATCACATCATCACTTTAAAATAAAATGCAACATTTTTTATTAATAATATCATCATCATATAAAATTAATAAAAGCTATATTATTATTATTATGTGATTTCGTTCTATTATTCACTTCAAGTAAGTCTTATATTATTCGATGCAAATAAAATAAGAGAGAAGGTGTTAGTTCTATGAAGAGTAAGATTCACACACCCATCTTTGCATTTCACGTCGGACAATATAAGAGTTGTGCAATGCGAATAACATAACAAGATTCTATTATTATGATCATTAATGAAATATTTATGATATTGTTATTATTTTGCAAATTAATCAGTTAATTAATTATTATTTTTTACTTTTAATCCATATATAAAGATAAAAATAGTAGGACCTATTATAAGCAGAACAGCCTGACCAAATCAAAAGTCAAAACCGTCCTCATGTTTGTATACTTTTCGCACGCGTCACGGCTAGCAAGAGGGAATAAGTGAAACTAATGATAATTAAAGGGGTCAAAGTGTAATAAATTCGTGATTTAGCACCTGCAAACCAACAAGTCGAGCAACGTATATGGACCTCACAGGCACAGCGCACTGGGAGGGACCAAATCCACCAAAATACATGTTGATGCTTCTGTTATATAACATAACAATAAAGGATCGAAGCAACAGAAAACGGCATATTTTTCATGGGGAAATAAGAGAGAGAGAGAGAGAGAATGGGATCGCCTTCAATGTCATTAGGGTATAACAGTCGGGAGCTTCACAACGTGTTCGTGTACGGCAGTTTGATGGCCGAGGAGGTTGTTGGAGTGATACTGAAGCGCGTTCCTCAGTCTTCTCCCGCCACTCTCAATGGCTTGTCAGTCTCTTTCTCCCTTGATTCCGCTTCCGACCTTCTTCTTCTTCTTCGCATGTTTTTCAGTTTCTTGATTTTATTACGCAAGTTATGATCTGGCTATCCACAATATCCTTTCATTATCAGTTATTTCTTCTGTTTGCTGAAGGTACGCAATTTGGTTTTTATCTTGTTCTTTGTTTTTTCATGGAAGTACACTAATTGTTAACCTTAGATGACTTGTGCAATTTCTTGTATTCTGGCCATTTTGTTCAGGCTTTCCTGCATCATAAATTAGGGAATTTAGGGAACAGGTTATTTTCTAAAATGAACTAATTTTATCCTTCTCTTTTCCCTCGCACTCGTAGAAACTGTGGAGAATATGGAATTTTGGTACATGTTGATAGATAATCATTTCTGGTTCCGTTACTTCGTGTATTTGGACTCTGCCTTTCATGTTAGATTGTAAATACAATTGGCTTATTGTGGTATCCATTATTTTTAAAATCTCATATCATCTAAGTGTAATTGCATCATGATCTCATTATGCAATCCTTCGTTCTTGTAAGTTGTGAGTGCTCAATAAGGTAATGAAGCATGCTCAAGGCTCAGTATCAACTCAATTGAAGTCATGTGTATGTTCTCGTTTCTCCTTAAATTAGGTAAACATTTGATTAACAATTTTTACGTTTTTTCACCTCTCCTTGTAGCCATAGGTTTAGCATCAAAGGACGTGTTTATCCAGCTATTCTTCCCATGGAGAATAAGAAAATTACTGGAAAGGTTTGTGTGAAAAATCTTGGTTAATATTTGTGATGTGTCACTGTTTTTTCTAGTTCATTGTGGTGATACAATGCCCCTATCTATGGTTGCCCCAGAATCTTGAATCAAGTTGTTAAAGACTTAAAAAGGCTAAGACAGGTAATTCATAGGGAATATCAATTATGATTCCATAGGGAATTCCTGGAAGCATTCTGGCCAGGAGTGTATCTCATATGTATGGACTCAAAACAAAATGAAACATTTTACAGATGCCACATTTTGTCTTCATAATAACAACAAAGATGTCAAGTTTCACAATTATGTCTCTTACTTCTTTCCATTATCCAGCAAGTGCTTGTGGTTTTCAGTTACCCTTTTCTCTAGTTATTATATTTACCAATTCTTTTTTTTTTAGTTGGAGAAATTTATCTTTCTTGATAAGGTCTAACTGTCAATGGAACTTCAACTGGGTGAACCCTGTACACTAGATAGAAGCTGTCCTCTCCAACTGAAACAAGAAAAGATCGTGTGAAACAAAAGATGAATTTATCTCTCTATGAAACAATCCATTCAACAAAAGAAGCAAAGGAGGTCATACAAGTAGGTGAATCCTCGTCCAACTATTAAAAAGGGAAATTAGAATTTGTTCCCTTCAGAAAATGCAATTACCTTCTATACTTTAGAAGGCTCTTTTATTTTCATATGCAGCACACCAAACAAGCACAAGTAATGTCCCAAAGTGATCTTGATCCGTTTCTTGGGCATTGTGTAATTGACCCCAAAGATGCAAGAATAAGTCCCCACATGATACCAGACAATGTAACATGAGATCATCCATCGACTCTCCCTCATTGTTGCATAGGTAAACTATTTAGCTAAGCCAGGTCTTGCTTTCTCAAATTGTCAACAGTGAGTATTGAGCCTGGAGACAAGGAAAGCCACTTTCAGAAGTGCCCTCACTTTCCAAATAGCCTTCCAAGGAAGCTATTAGGTACTCTAGGTAAGGTTCTTTGTAAAATGACAGTACAAAATTTCCACCCCTTCAAAGTCCCTAGCTACGCTCCCCTTGTTTGGTGCTGGGCTTATCCTTAAGTAATCCAAATAAATCAATCATGGAATCCAACTCTCAATTTTGGGGATTTCACCAAAAGATTAATACCTATACAATACCCATGTGAGTCAGAGAGAACAAATCTTTTAGGAAAGCAATTGTGTTCCAGGTCAATTCAAAAAGGTTCAGGAAAGTCTCACGTAGAAGTTTATGCCCACATCAATTGTTGTCATCTTGCTTGCCAGCTCTACAGAGGCCATAATGCCTTGACTATAAAATCCTTGGATTTTGTAGAAATCAATTAATCCCAGTTGTAATTGCCACAAACATCTAAACGCATAATGACTGCTGCAAGACGGATGTAGGGGAGCCTCATCTTACGAATCTCAAAACCTGTAAGCCACCCAATAGACTCCACCCTTTTGCAAAGTAAGGCTTAAGGTCTTCCCAACTAAGACAAATAGGATCCCTATTTAAGGCCCCCCTTTATGGACACCAGTAAAAAGAGTGAAATTTTTTATTATGGAGATACAAAAATCAATTGAACTGCACTGCCTAGAACCAAATCCCATCTTATTTAAGACAAAAAGCAAAACTCCAATTGATATGATTAAAGAATTTTTAATGTCTAGCTTACATATATTATCTTTTAGCACCAACTTTAACCCTAGCATCTGTAAACTCATTGGCGACCAAGATGGTGATGAGAATCTGATGCCTGCCAGCAAAGCCATTATGGGATCTAGACCCCTGCCTCCAACACTAATGGGGAAAAGGCAATTGTGAACCCATCTAAGCCAGGGGCCTTATCTGCACTCAAACTCTTCAAAGCGCCCTGGAACCTCTTCCTTTGAAAAAGGCCTTTCAAGATGACATTTTGGTTTCTAAAGATGGACTTAAATACCAACCAGAAACAGATAGCCTTCGGCTCTCTTTCTTGATATAAAAATTAGCATAATACTCCAAGACAGATTGAGATAAAGCCTCCTTCACAACCTCCTCTAAATTTAAAACAAGTATCCTTGCAGAGTTCTCCCTTTTATTTGCTTTTGTCAGCTTACCAAAAAACATAGCATTCCCATTACCCTCTATAAAGGAACACCATCTGAGACATTTGTTTTGAACAGATTTTTATAATGCCCAAAACCTCCCTACCTCAACTTTAAGCTCTACTCTAAGATTGCACTCCCAATCTGATGGCTTGTTGAGTCCCCCCTTGTCATAAAATGTTCTAATTACTTCTTACAATCTACTAATTTTTAATGTTGACATTCCCAAAAACTTCTCAATTCCACCTTTTAAGGTCCTTTTTCAACACTAATTACGTCTATTAGTCTTCTCTTCACATGTTTAAATCATTTTAATTGCGTCTCGCACATCTTATATTCAACAGGTGCCTACCGAATCTTATTATGGAAAATCTTGTTTATATTCTTGTCTTTTTTGTATTGTCCCACATCTAGTGTAAGATTCTCATATCAATTACACTTGGATTATTATATGTTGATACGTAACTATTTAACATTTTGAGCTATATAACAGAGATGGTATTGTAGCCATCCAATGAAACTTCTGTTTTAGGTTAAAATGAATTTTATGATGGCATAAAATATTGGATGCATTTCTCCATTATAACCTTGGCTTAATTCCATAAGTAATATCATTTATAATCTCACATTTTTTTTGAAAAATTGATTTGGGATATCTGAATTGATTTGTAATAGAAATAACTTGATCTTGAAATCTCATTATGACATCATCATACTTATACTTTTACTAAAATGACATTTTATATATTCAGTTTTAAGCCTATTCAATGTGAAATTTTTGGATTCTAAGCCTCTTCTTAATTCTAATTTAGTATTTAAACATAGTATCTCACCTACTAGGCCAATATCATTTGCTAATAACATAAACCAAGGCACCCCTTCTTCGATGTGCTTTGTGATTTTCTCCATCACATGAGCAAAGAGAATGCTGGTCCTTGATGCAATCAGTATATTCTCCACGTTAACACATATTTTTGCTTAATGTATGGATCTTTAATATCCTATATACAAGCAGTTGAGAATTTTTTTTCTTCTGTAAAACTCTTTGGCCTTTACAAGGTTCCTTTGGGAACTTTGTCATAAGATTTTTCCAAATATAGAAATATTATAAGCAAATTCTTCTGTTTATTTCTGGACCTTTTCATTAAATTTCTTATCATGTAGATAACTTTCATTGCTGACCTATTACGCATAAAACCAAATTGGTTTTTTATTTTTTATTTTTACTAGGTAAGCCAATTTGGATTCCAGAGGCCTTAATTTCTCTTTTTCACTTTCAGTCAATCACTCTTTTCCAAAGTTCCATAGTATGACTCATTATTTTAGTCTCTCCATAACTTTTACAACTTTGAATCTTCTTTTATGCTCTTTCTTTTCTCCACTCAATAAGCATCCTCTTAGATTTAAGGATCATGTTAAATAATTTCTTTTCTCGTATTATCTAATCTAAGTTTTACCTTTTTTCTTCGTCTTCATAGTTTGCTATACTTGTTTAACAGGTATGTCTATAGAGTATGTAATTTCCATCTTTTCAAAATTTGCAAGACGTGTTCGCATAATATTTATTTCATTATATTTATTGAATAACTTTGAAAAATACTCATTCTATCTCTCCTTGTTTGTTTTCTCATTTACCAATGTTTTTTATTTTCTTCTTTCATGCATTTCACTTGTTTTGTATTCTTGTTTTTGTGATTTAGCTAGCTTATACACACACACACACACACATAGATATATATATATATATATGTATGTCTTTTGTGTCATCAATAGTACAAATTTTCACAAGCTTTTTAACTTTATTTGATTGTTTGCCTTCTTTGTTTCATTTTTACCAAAATATATGTCCTCAGATTTTCATTGTTAAGGCATGTATATAGAGTTTTATAGTACACTTTCTTAGTTTTGATTTTTTTTTTCTTGTATCTCCTCACTATACTACCATGACTTTGTATCTAAAAGAGTATTATGGATTTTATTCAGGTTTAAAGAGACTGTATTTTTGTAACAAGCAACCCTTCTACGTCTTTTTTATTTTTTTTGGTTTAATTGACGGCTCATCTGCAGGTCCTCTCAGGTATCACATCTCCCGAATTAGATTTATTGGATGCTTTTGAAGATATTGAGTATGAGAGGCGCACTGTTGAGGTCTCTTTGATGGTATGTATAGCTGAAAGCCTGTAATGATCTTACACTTTATACTCATGATGTAATAATGTAGGGAAGCATAGCATTTTCTTTGCTTTTTTTCACCAGTAGAAAATTTTGGTGGCTAGCTTATTTAACATGGAGATGGGGATGTGCTAATGAGTTTTAAGATGGCATGATGTAACTGAACTGGAATTTTAATGAGTTTGAAATGGACGACCAATTTCAAATAATTGATTTGATGTGCAACAATAAAAGGGGAGAAAAAGGCAATCACAATTTTGTTTAGCAAAATTTTTGAAGGCTCATAGATGTTACTTCTTAATAGGTTTATGTATTTTCAGAAGTACTTAACTTGAGAAACTATGGATGTTTTCTGCAGGATGGTTATGAGAAATTACAGGCTTTTGCATATGTTTGGGCAGACTGTAAAGATCCAAACTTATATGGAGAATGGAATTTTGAGGTGATTTTATTTTATTTCATATTTAGCTTTTGTTCCCCTTCCAGTTTCTAGATGATTGTGCTGTTGCAATTACCATAAAGACAACCTTTTATAATTGAAAAGAGGCTCAATGGCAGGGACCCGGTGGTTTGGCAATGGAAGAGTCCCTATGCACTGTCAAACATATGATAAAATTAAAAAATATAATCATAATACTCTTGGAAACACATCAAGGAGATCAGTGCAGGTTTAGAGAGAGTTCCGTGAATGAATATCCATTTCACCCTAATTTATATTCCTGATACCATTGTTATACTGTCAAGTGTCAAATAATCTGATTCCTTTGATGTTGCACTTCTGTTATAAGCTGTGTCCAGCAATGAAAACTGTTTGAAGGGCGCATATTGTACATTTTCTTTGATTCTACATGGTTATTAATTAGTGGCACAGATGCAGGGGTACATATCCTGTCAGTAACACAAACACCTAGAACAGGAGGTGTCAGGGAAAATTACTAAATTAAGAGATCGCCCATTAGTGTAGTTAAAGACAAGTTTGGGTAGAATTGAATCTTCCATAATGTTAATTAATGTCATCATTCACCCAGAATGGATTTACGTGTGTGGAATCAAATTTTGAGTAGATTGAAAATGTGGAGTTAGATATGTTGGTCCATCCAAGTTGAATAGAATGGAAGCGACATGGTTCAGGCCACAAGGAAATTGTGAAGAATAAATGGGTAAAACATAGGCATGGAAGCTTACAGGGAACACTTCTTGCATTGATAAATGGCTAAAAAGTTTGTGGATTGCCATGCGAGTAGCAGAAATGGATATATTCTTCTAATTGATAATGTTTTGATTCCATTCTTGTTTCTTTCTGATGTTGCTGCTTCATCATCATTTCTGTATTACTTTTACAAGGAATGGAGGCGAGTTCATATGAATAACTTCGTTGAGATGACCAAGGGTTTTATGGAAGAACAAGAGCTACCTGAATCAAAGCCAAGAGTGGCAACCTATGAATCTTTCTACCAGCAGCAGTAGGGCGGTGGCGGTGGCGGTTATACACTGATGATATTCACCCATGTCTTGATGTTATCGTTTGTATTTTCAGTTCTGGAAAATGCTCATTCCTCACATCTGGCCACATGGTAGTGTGTTTATTTGTCTTCCCATGGTTCTGATATGGCTGGGATGTTATTAAATATTTGGAGATTATCTCTTCAGTAATAAAACTTGCTTCTCTCCATGTATCTCACCTATCTCCAAAACTATTCGTCTTTGCTTGAAAGAATTCATGAAGAGTTTTAAGCTAATTGCCAATTACCTAATGTTAACTTCATATATTTGGAGTTATGATTAGATGTAACTATGAGAATATATACTTTTTAACACTTACTGTTGAGAAAATGTCTTAATTCAGTACCGTAAACGTCTTATAAATGAAATAACATCTGAAGGACGAACAAATTCAAATTCCTCAATTTGTAAGAGCCAAAGAGAGGGTATTAATTTGCACAAACTCTTCAATTTGGTTTTCACAAACAAGCAGCAGCTTTGTCTTTGGGTGAGGTCCACAGCCACAAATCAATAGCTCCTATGTTACTGTCTATTATCATCAATTTCATTGACAGCGGGACCTTTGTTGAGATAAGATTAATTTAAGATAAAATGTGAAGCCCCCACAAATTGGAAAATATAAATATATGGGGGGTTAAAGGAAAAAAAGGAGTGGAGACGGGAGCACCGATGAGCGTTCAAAATCGTTCACAAGCAATCACCTGAAAGCAGAGATGAACGCCGCCTTGCCTCGCATTGATCTTACGACGTCGATGGCCACCACGAACTGCAGTTTTGTGCTTCAGATGAACGACTCGCCATTAATCCGAAAGCATTCGACTCCGAGACCGCCTTTCTTACCGCCTATCCGCTGCACGCCTCTCCAGCAACAACTGCAGCAGCAGGTAATTCATTGTAATATATGTATCCGTTTGCATACTGCGATTTACTACAATCAATTCAAATCGTTTCTCCCTTCTCTCTCTCTGATTTATTAGATAGTACGTCCTGTTCTGCTTTGAATGCTTTTCAGACCTTATTAATCTGTTGTTTCGTTTTTTTTTCAAAGAGTGAAGCAAGCGGAATTCTGTGTGAGCCTTGCAGTGGCAGTGGATGGTTGCTTTGCGATTTTTGTAATGGTCAGAAGACCAATGTAAGAGCTGCAAACAATCGGATCTACCGTCGCTGTCCATCTTGCCGAGCTGTAAGAAACGAAGAACTTCCTTCTCTTACTGCGAATTGATTTCTTTTCGGAAATGGAAATAACTTGTTAGGGTTCAGCTGGATTTGAATTGCAGGGGATAAGAACGATATGATTTTTTTTTCCTTTTGAGTCATTTAAATGATGTTGACGAATAATCATACAGCCTAGAGATAGGATAATCGACTGTATATTTTTGACATTTTCTGTCTATCCATTCCATTGTATTCTATATAATGAAAAGTTGCATCACTTGGTAATCCAAGCCAAACAATTTTACCTAATCAAGATTCTTTCACTATCAACAGAGACGGATTCTTCTGTTAAAATTGTAGAGAAATCGATCGTAGTACTCAAGAGGGAAGGAGCATTTGTCACTAGACTAGCCAACCAATCTAAACTTGTCGCATAGCTGAAAGCAATAGTTTATTTGTTGAACAATCAGATGTAGATATTTTATATGTACATAACTAGTCTTTAGAATGGACCCTTTCAGGAAAACACCATTCAAGAATACTTTTAGTCCCAATCACGTCTTATTATACCCCCAGTTTCTTCCCTCATATTCAAGAATATCAGGATGATTGTTATTCTTTTGTAGGGGGGTGTTGAATTGGTCCGGATTGGACTGTATCAACCATATACCAGAACTGAAATAGGCAAAAAATTTATACCAAAGACTAGATCGAATAAAGGCTGGACCAGACCCGATCGGACTAGTCTAATTCGTATTTGTGTATATGCAGTTTATGTTACGTATGTATGCACTGCATAAGCAGCGGACACATATGTATGCATATACATTGCAGTATACAGTATACATATGTATGCAGTGTACATGGAGTATACACATGCACTGGATATATACATATACAATATGCAGTATACTGCATATGCACTGCATAATATACACTGGATATATACACACATTACTGTATTTATTCAGTGTTTGGTCTTTGGTCCAAAATTAGGATTGGACCGAAGACCAATTTTTTAGATCAAAAACTGAACCGAACTTATTCAGTCTTAAACCAGATTGGGTTTTTTGGTCTGGTTTGGCCTGGTTTTTCAGTTTGGACCAAAATTTGGACACCCCTATTTTTTTGGTCCTCACACTCTTTTGAATCATGTCTCGTACTTTTCAAATTATCACTTTTATCTTTTACTTCAATGGGACTCTGTTCCAAGGAGTTACTCAAGCTTTACAGAAACTAAGACCATAGGAAAAAATAGTTGGTAAGGTAGACTGTATGTACCCAACCTTTTATAATATGATAAATATTTGATACGGTGTTTTTGTCCCTACAGGTTGGATCTATCCTATGTCCAAATTGCAAAGTTTTCAAATGCGTTTCCTTCCCCAACTACAGTGATGGTGAGAATCTAACCTTTTAAGCCTGCTCTCTGATCCCACCAATAGGGGGGATGTACAGTTAGCTGTGATTGTTGTGAACATCTTGCTTGAAGGATTCCCTTTTTGTTCTCTTAATCATAATGTATTTCCTAACCTCAGATATTTGTGACTTGAGAGGTATTTGTGAGTGTTAGATGCACATTTTGCTCGACAGATGCGTGCTCATTCTTAGCTTCACGCAAAGGCTCTTATCCCACATTCTGTCTTTTTCTTTCTTTAGAAATGACAAGTTTAGGGAAGTCGATCAGATGAGATGTCTAATTCCTACAAGAAAAGGCTTTGATGCCCTAGTGATTGATTTTAGTGGGTTGGGGACCGAAGTTTAAAGAGGAATAACTAATTACAAACAAGGGGCGAATGATTGATTGATAGGATGAACTTTCCAATTTGTCAAGAATTATTATGGATGATTTTGTGGTACACGAATTGTCAGTCAAAAATATTTACTATATTATTGGTGTGAATGTCATATTTAAGTGAATTCAATATAAGTTAGTATATTCATGTTTATCTTATCATACCATCAAATGTAAGATTTAAGTTATTTCAAAACTTCAGATTCGACAACTAGTTAGGATTGGTGAATGGTTGCTTCCTAGATTTCCTTCTGAGTTTGCAACTAATCATTTCGAATTTAATTTCAATATTCACATGTCACATGTTCAAGATTTTATTTTATTTTGTGTCATTACTTATTTTACATTTTAAGTAGATTTTATACAAATTAGTGTACATGTAAAATTTTACCATACTATTGATGTAAGATAGATTGGTATCAAAATTTTAATACAATTAGTAGGATTAGTGAATGTTGATTTCTGTCCTTTGTTTTTTTTCCTGGTTCATGACTAGTTGTTTTAAATTTAAATTTCGACACTCACCGTTATGTCATAACTCACACACTAAGGTGTAGTGAAAAAATTTCAAATGTTGTTTGGCTCTCCTATTTTCTTTTCAAATCCTAAAACATTTGCACTAAAAACTGAAAAAAGTGAAAAGAGGTTAAAAAATGTTTCACAAATTTCCATTTCTTTTTTCAAACATGCTCACTCTTTTGACTTAAAAATTGCTGGATTTATTTTGAGGATTATGATAGACATTTTATTGTAAAAATAAGTTTTGTGTGGGTTTTATTTTGTAAAATAGTTTATAAATGTATGCAAACTCTACAAATTGAGAACTGAGTATTATCATATGAAGGAATAATTGCTTACTAGTTGGATAGCATCCTTACACTTATGACTCGTACAGAAATTAGGGTTAATTATTTAAAATTTAGCTGGTGTATCAATTCTATAACAAATTTTAAAATATATTAATTTTATATTTAAATTTTCTTTTTATAAATGAAAGTAAGTCATTATATTTTCCCTAAATTGTTGAAATAACCCTTTTGTTATAAATGGTGTTAATTAACAACTAATCAAATTAAACTTTTATTTAATCTCAACCTAATTAAGAAAATAAAATAATTAAAAATTAACCCTTAGTTCTACGATGAGAACCTATTTAGTTCTGAGCATTGCTAGAATCAATCGTCCCAATGATGGATGGATTACCAAAACCCATGAAGCTTTCCTCATTGGAGCCTTCTCCATCAATAGAAAGGGGGTCCCTCGCTTTGAGGATGACAGCAGAGAGGGGAACCATTTTTGTCTCCCTATTTGCCATCTCCGCCTTTCTCTCCCTTGTTGTCTCTCTCTATCTCTCTCTTTGTGCAATTTTTTCATGCACACACGCATATATTTCATCACCATCTACAATTTTTCATCATCTCAATCAATGGAAAAATCTTTAGTTTTATTGTCTTTATCAATAGTATGAATGACAGCAAAATTGTTGGTCTTATTATCTCTGTCGATAGTGTGAATGATAAGAGGTGGTGATGACATATATATGTATATGTTTGTGGAAAAATTGCAAACATCAAGGCAGATGGAGAGAGGAAGACGCCAACAATGGAAAAAGAGATGAAGGGGATTCCCACTTAGCTATTGTCTTTAACAGTGAGTGAACTTCTTCTGTCGACCAACAAAGTTCTAACAAGAAAATCTTCGTTGAATTTTTAGTGTTAAAGAATGTTTAGGCGAAAAACGGCGAAAGGTGTTTAGGTAATTTGTCTTCAAATTTTAAATTGTATCAAGTTTATAACAATGTTAAAAATTAAATAATTAATACTCTTTTAATGTATTAATTATTATTTTTATTTTTTAAAATTATTCATACACATAATTAGAGTTTATTATTTAAAAAATGATTATACATTCTCTTTCCTATTTCAATTTTTAGTTTTGAATTTATTTTTACTTTTGTGTTTTGAGTATTTGTTTTGAATTTTTTAAAAATACTTTATTTTTGTCATTTTAAAAAATTATTTCTTAAAATAGAAAATTAGAAAATACTTTATTTTAGAAATTTTTTTAAAAAAATTATTTTTATGACATTTTATTTAATAAATTTAATTGTTAAATAATAAAATTAACTTTTTTAATGAAATTCTATTATTAAAATTATTTTTCCTTTATTTTCTTTTTTCTTTTTCTACTCTTTCCGACGCCTTCCATCTTTTTCATCGTCGGTCGGAGATTTACACGATCAAAGCTTATCATCAGAAATGCCAACCCATGGGGGTTAACATACACAAAAATAATCCAGATTTAACTGCTGAATTTTCATAAATATGATTTTTAATTTTTTGTCAAAATTGAAAAACGCATTGTCAGTCGTCATTGCCCACCATGGCTAGTGATATTCGACAATTAGAGACAACCACCCGACACCTTCATCCCCATCGATCAATATACCAAAAAATCAGCAACATCTTTCAGCTAAACTCACACTCGAGTAAACGCACTGATAGTCGCCACTAGCCATAGTGGTCGGTGGTTTCCAATGATCAAATCCAACCACCTGACACCCCATCGACCAACATATCCAAAAATCGGCAAGAGAATGAAGAGAAGAAAATAGATGAAAAATGAGAGAAGAGATGAGAGATGAGACAAAATCAGTAGGTGGTCGAATGGCAATGATGGTGGTAGTGGGCGCGGTCGATGGCCAAGTCTTGAGAATGAAGGGAAAATAGGAGAAATGAAAGAAAAGATGAGAGATCTGTGTACGAGATTGGGGGAGTGTTTTTCGCATTTTAGTGTTTTCAGCATGTTTTGGCTGAAAACACCCAAAACAACAAGATGTTTTCTTTATAATTTTTTTTTAAAATATGTTTTTTAAAATAACAAAATAAATATGTTTTCAGTATTTTAAAAAATTAAAAACTCAAAAACTGATTGAAAAAAAAAAAAAATACAACCTAACTTATAACCCAACAAAAATTTTAGAAGACACTATGTACCTAACCGATCATTAAATTAATGTGAGACCTAATTTGCTTATATTTTGGTGCACGTATCAGTTGCCCAATATAAGTTGTTGCATGCATCGATAGCAATCGCACGCATCATTCCATTCTAAATTCTATTAATTGAATAAGGAATATCCCCTGAATATTTCATATCCTTACCTAAAATTCCTCCCATAAAAAAAATAATAAAATAATGAGTAAAATGAAAACGTTTTATTTTTTATTTTAAAAAAAGAAGTAAATCAAGGAGTTAGTGGAGGAGAGGAGGAAGCAGCTGAACTGATGATTGTTGGGTTAAAAAAGATTGGGAGCACTACAAAAATGGGGTGCTGTGTTGTGTCTGATGACTGGGTCTCTACTTTTCCAAAGGTTATTATTAATGCTACTATTTCACAGTGCCTTGCTCGCCTTGCCTTCCTTTCCATTACCACCATTATTATTATTATTATTATGTTAAATTAAATGTCTTTTTTTAGCCCATTCATGTTTAAAATGATAAATATCTCCCACAGTTTTACATTAATACGTGGTTTCGTAAGTTATGATGGGTGATTGTTATTCTTAAAACGTAAAAGATAATTTCTATAATAATTATATTAAACTTTAGGAATGGTTAATACAATTTATATTTTTTTTATTAATTTTAATAATAAAAATAATTTATGTGAAAGATTAAAAATGGAAAACAGTGTTGGTGGGGGTGGGGGGAGAAAGAAATAGGGGAAGTTAAGAGACGCGTGGATGTCACTATTAAATTGATTAATGCTGCGTAAGAGAGCATAAGGGAGAGTTGGGGTTGGGCAAGGGGTGGTTGGGGTTGGGGTGGGAGGCAAAAACAAAACGGAGAGGGTGAGTCAGCGACGAAACGGCAGTCTACCTGGCGAGCAGGAGCAGGAAAATAAACGAGTTGGGAGTTGGGAGTTGGTGTGTTGGTGGAGGGTACCCTCCTCCGACTACTTCGTTCCAGAGAGAGAATGAGGTCATCATCGAGGGTGCGCACATCTGCGGCCTGCAATCGCATTTCTTTGCTTGCATGTCCTCCACTCTCCCCAGTCTCTTATCTCCACCATCCACAAATGCCCCCTTCTCTCTCTCCATTTTTCCAACTTGCCACTATAAAATTTTATATTATATCCCCCCCCCGCCCCGCGTCTAGCTAAAGTCGCTCTCGAAGACACTGGCGTCTCCCCCCCCCCCCCCCCCCCCCACGGTGGCAACATGGTAACGTAGAAGAGGATACCGCTTGCTTATGTTTACCCCTGCCCCGAGTCTAATTCAATGGTATTTTCTTAACTTAAAAAATAGAAGGCTTATTAATTAATTAATTCACTAATGATGCACTTGCTTTCCACGCTGACCACTTGCATGCTCTCCCCCTAGTTGCTAAATGGAAAATGATACTCATACATAATGAATGACTGAAATATATCAAAATATCTTTACATGTAATTATTTTTCTTTTCCTTTCCATAACTATCTCCTCTCAAGCCTCGCATCAACCATCGCAGTGTTGTTGCCCCCGTCATTGTCGATAGCCATTGCATCCTCTTATCGCCTCGCAGCCTCACCTTGCGCCGACAGTCTCCATCAGGCCGTCGATTCTTTTTTCTATCAAGTTCACAAACATACTCTCCTTTGATAAAGTCCGATCGAACTTCATCTATGGTTGCGATGAAATTTTTTAATTTATAGTCGAGAAGCGCTTGAAAATGTCAACACGATAACAGATGGGGGCAACGGTAGGTGCGACTGGCGAATGGGGGAGACAGTGCTGAGAGTTGGGGTGCAAGTAGGGGCAATGGAGGTGTCGGGGCGAGGGCAACAACGGCGGTGCGGGGGCGACGAAAATAGTGGATTTCTCAAGATTGAAGGATTCCATGGAAGTGATTTGGGAGAAGGATATTTTTGTTATTTTATCATGTGTGTGTAAAATTGTGTGTACACAGAGCATTGCATATTGGTAAATATAGTAAATAATGGAGGCATATGCATATATATATATATATATATATTGAGAGAGAGAGAGAGAGAGAGAGAGTGACAAAAAGTCTCACATTATTATTAGGGTTATGCCTCTAATCTGGCACGAAAGTGGAGGGCGTTTGCTTTTTCTATCCTTCTTTCGTTCTTTGTTTGTGGGTTGGATTTTGCTTGAATCTAGTCCACGTACATTCCTTCTCTGTCACTCACTCCCACAACTTTGCATCTCCCCTCTATATAAACATTTGCCTCGCACTCGGCCTAGAAGAAGGACGTTTACTTGCACAGAGCAGAGCAATTTCCCACAACCCAACACCGAGAACCCGTCGGAGAAGGAGACCCCCCCACGCCATGGAATGGAGAAAATGCTATTTAGATGTCATTCTCGTCCCCCTCGGCCTTCTAGTCACGGCGGCCTACCATGCTTGGCTCTGGCATAAGGTCCGATCCCAGCCCCTCGCCACCATCATCGGCACCAATGCCACCGGCCGCCGCTTCTGGGTCTCTGCCATCATGAAGGTACTATATATATATATATCATGCATATATCAACTCCAGATATATATAGAACTGATCGCACAATATTCTTCTAGACTTTGTTGTATATGACATACACTCTGAACACACTCAAAGTACATTAACTCAAATTGAGTTTCTTCTTATGCTAACTCTCAATTAAGTTTTACGTACTAATGGGCCGGGGACATTGTTGATGGGCAGGACAACGACAAGAAGAACATATTGGCAGTGCAGACGCTGAGAAACACGATCATGGGGTCGACCCTGATGGCGACGACGTCGGTGCTGCTCTGCTCCGGCCTGGCCGCCGTCATCAGCAGCACCTACAGCGTCAAGAAGCCGCTCAACGACTCCGTCTACGGCGCCCACGGAGAGTTCATGGTGGCCCTCAAATACGTAACGCTTCTCCTCATCTTCCTCTTCTCCTTCGTCTGCCACTCGCTCTCCATCCGCTTCATCAACCAGGTCAACTTCCTCATCAACTGCCCGCAGGACGCGGCGGGGATCGTATCCCCGGAGTACGTGTCGGAGCTTCTGGAGAAGGGGTTCTCTCTCAACACCGTGGGGAACCGGCTGTTCTACGCGGCGCTGCCCCTGCTGCTCTGGATTTTCGGGCCGGTGCTGGTTTTCCTGTGCTCGGTGACCATGGTGCCAGTGCTTTACAACCTTGACTTCGTCCTGGGGAATGCGAACGGGAAGGGGAAGCTCGATCATGAGATTGGGAATTCAGACTTTGAATCTGTATGAAAGGACTTAATTTGCGTTTCCATATATTTTTACTCTCTGCTTAGTTTGCTTTTGGCATTTAGCCCTCTCTCTCTCTCTCTCCTCTCTACTCATTATTTCTTAAATTTTATATTTCTTAACAAATTAATAGTTATATTTTAATTTGTCAATATATTCTAATATAAATTTTAAAATAATTTTCCCATGTCAAAATTAACTTAAAATTTGTGATTAAATAATTTAGAAATTACTTTATATTTATATTAATGTATGTTATGTTAACTTCCCTTACTATAATTCGTCAAAAAATTAAAAAGAGACTGAGATTTGTAATATAAATTAAAATTAATTAATTAATTTATTACCAAATACATCATGAACTCATTGCATAATTTACTCATAATTTGTACATTTCAGCCAACCCCCCCCCCCCCCCCCCCCTCTCTCTCTCCCACCCTTTTTTTAGAGGGGGGGGGGGGGGCCTAAAACCTCTTCCATTAAGTCAATAATCCATATTAATTATTGGTATAAAACTTTATAGTTTATTTTTCATTTCAAATTCAACATCAAGGACAACCCATTTAGGCTACCAATTAACCTAAAGAAACAATTGTTCATACAAAATTATAAAAAATTCATAACACTAAAAGTTATAAAAATGACATTAATTAACCACATGATGAATTTAACCCACATATAACATATATAATGACTGGCAGCTTTCTTTGTTTTTACATGGATTTTTCAAAAGTGTTAAAATTATAAGCAACATAATCTCCTCCTTCCTCATTGTTTATTGAAAAAATTACTTTAGGCTTTAGTAAAAGAAAATCATGTAATTGAATACTATTAAGTTGGCCAAATCAAGTAATTAATGTTGATGTGAGTGTCAACAAAAACCCTCCGAACCCCCTTGCTTAAGCTAGGCTTTAGTTGTATAGAAGTCATAAAGAAAAACGTTTTTTTATATGAAATAGAAATAAAAAAGTAATATTTTTTAAAAAAATTAGAAAATTAAAATGTTAGATAAAGTGTAAATTAAAAAAAATATAATTTTTAATATAAACAATAATTATTCAATCTACCAAATGAATAACGTCACAAGCACAAAAGTACCAAGTAATCAGTAGTGACGCAAGAGGATCAAGGCTCAAATTGATAATGACACGAGCATCGAGCAACAAGCTAATTGACAACAAATGTGAGAAGAAATAACGGTAAAAGGAGCGAGATTTGAATTAACTGCGACACAAGCACCGAACAACGAGGAATTGTCGAAAATCAACAACAACAACCAACAAGGGTGAGAATGAGAATGATGACAAAAGGTTTGAGGCGAAACAATCTTTGGATTCAAAAATTTAGGCTAAAAGCGATATGAATGAAGAATATAATATATATATTTGTTGGTTAAATATTGAATTGTTTTTGTCTCTAACCATATTCAAACACCAAGAGATGCTTTTTAGAAAAAAAAATTAATTGTAAAACGCCCTTGAAATATTTTACAAATTACAGAAACAACTCGAAAATTGTTTCGAGCCATTTTTAACATTTCTGAAACGAGAAACGTCTCAAAAATGTTAAAATCTCATTTCCGAGCCATTTTCGAATATAAGAGCTAAAAATGAGGTACAACGTTTGTATTTGCTTAAATCTAATTTTTTTTCTCCAACTAAGTAGCTAAATTATCTTTTTTAATTCTATAAATGTTATTATATATATAATTAGTCATTTAAGACAACCAATTACCTGTTGGTACAGAACATTTAAAATATTGTTATCAACTTCTTTAATCTCGAAGTCCATATATCATGCAGCTCTCAGAGCATAGGTCAAATGATCAGGCAAACAATATATCAGTGTCAATCTGATAAGTCGTGAGTTCGATTTTCGCCTTACATAGTGAGACGAAATCTCATGCCTGCAATTTACTTCCTCTGACGTAATCGATGGTATAAGCACCAAAAAATGCACAAGAACAATCATCCTAATTTCATAAATCAGGCATAGTATAGGATGAAATAATAAGATTAATAATCAAAGTGATAATTTTAATTATTATTATTTTAAAAATAATTATTAATTTCTAATAAATATATTTTATTTTAAAAAATAGAAATTATTTTCAATTTCAACACCATATTATATAAGTTTAACTATTACCCTAAAAGTAATAATTGACAACAAATGTGAGAAAAAATAATGGTAAAAGGAGCAAGACTTGAATTGACAATGACACGAATACCGAACAACAAATAGTTGTCAGAAACTGACAATGACAATTGACAAGAGTGAGAGTGAGAATGATGAGACGTTTGAGGTGAGATGATCTTTGGATTCAAAAATTAAGATTAAACGTGAGTGAAGAATATAATATACATATATTTTATTTGCTAGTTAGAAATGGAATTGTTTTTGTCTCTAACCATATTCAGATATTGTGAATGCGTTTTCAATTGAAAATGTTTTTTTGAAAGTTTTCTTTAATTGTAAAATGCCCTCAAAATGTTTTGAAAATTATAAAAATAACTCAAAAAATGTTTCAATTCGTTTTTAATGTTTCTAAAATGCAAAATGTCTCAAAAATGTCGAAATAGGCATATTCAAGCCATTTTTGTGCATCAAAGCTAAAACCGAGGTACATCGCTTGTATTTGCTTAAATTTAGTTCTTTTCCTTCAACTAAATAGCTAAATTATCTTTGAATTTTATAAACGTGATTATATATATAATTAGTTATCTAATACAACCAATTACCTGTTGGTACGGAATATGTAAAACATCGCTGTCAAGTTCTTTAATCTCTAAGTTCATAAATCATACATAGCATAGCATAGCATAAATTTTAATAAATATATTTTATTTTTAAAATAGAAATTATTTTCAATTTCAGCACCATATTATTTAAGTTTAACTATTACCCTAAAAGTAATAATTAACATTACTCATACTACTACACTTAGTTTGGCAGTAATTAAGTGTACTACTATGCCCGTTAATGCTAAAAGACTATCACAAGAATTTGATTAATATTTTCTTCTTGTTGTGTTGTAGATATATAAAATAATAAAAATACCCTTTAAGTATTCACTAAGCTTTTAAATAAGACTTTATTCATTTTGACATAAAAGTAAAATGAAAGTAAAAAATATATTTGGGATAACTGCCATTCCGTCATCCTGTTGTTTGTGATTTTAATTTTGACAAAAGAGGTAACTCATAAGTGAGGACTTTGTCTCACTACGTAAGGTAAAAAATTGAACTCACGACTTACTAGTATGAAAATAAAAAACATACTTGATTGGCGACTTGCAAGAGATTAAGAGAGATGAGAAAATGAGTGGAAAGAAAGATAAATCTTAAGATGATTTTTTATTTACTAATAAAATAAAAGATTATTAGTAAAATTGTAACATAATATTTTAAATTGTAATATAATATTTTACATCTTAATTTATGGGCATTCTAACACATTCCTTGATCCGGCTATAGAATTGAAACCCTAAAGATTCATCAAGGTAGCGTTTGTTAAAATTAGCAAGATAAGAGAGTATCAAGATAAAGTCGAAATATTTTTCGGATCAAGATAAGGTTAGAACGTCTTTCAAGATTTTTATCAAACTGTTTGTTAAATTTTATGAAATGTACTAGAGGACACAAGTGATATTTTTTTCTTATCCGTAAGGATTAAGATATGCTTATATTAATGAGAAGAGATATAAGCATATTTGAAAAAATCAAGATAAGAAGTCACATAACTTTTTTTTTTTAGAGAACCATTAGATAAATTTAACAAACACATTTAAAAAGATAAACATTTGAAATGCTTCTCATATCTGATCTTTTTACTCTATATCTTAATTAACAAACACTATCCAAATAAAGAAGAAAAAATCTCATTCCACATCATCACAAGCTTTTTGAAGATTTAGTTTTTATAATCAATTACATCATTAATTAATGCTATCCTATTCAAGCACAAAGAGGAGTACTATGTCAAGTAATTTATTTTTAATGACATTTGATTAATGTTTTCCATATAGATAGCATTAATTATTTAAAAATTTATTAGGCAATTAATAGTGGTACTAGTTTGGTCAAATGAAACGTTTGGCGTAAAAAAGGGCAAAAGAAAAAAAGAAGCCAACTTTGGCATACATATATGGACAAATGATACATTATCTTTTTGGTCAACACATGGTTAGTGGCATCCACAATAAATTTAACTTTTTGTTGATGCCACCTCGCAACATCCAATGGCTGAATTAATTCATGCCAACACACATTAAAAAAAAAAAAAAAAGGGTTCCAATTAATGCTTTTATCAGCATCGGAGTTCCATTAGAATATATCCTATCATGTAAAAAATGTGTCGGGTATCCCCATCCATTATGGCAAGGGCTTTGGCAAGCAAGTTTGCAAAAATGCTTATTTATATATATTTAAGTATTACAAACTAAGTATATATATGAATAACAAAATCATATGTCTCTAATCAGTTGTTAGGCTTAGGCTTAGATAGAGGCTAGAGGTCTCAATTTGTTTTTTGTTGGGAATTATATGAGATTTACGTGGAGATTGAAAGATAATTGAGTGAAAATAAATGAGAAAACGGCTTGAGATTAAAAGGGTAGACAAATTTATCTTAAAAAAATGTAAAATTCACAAGTTTCAAATAATTTTCAATCATGATTAAACCCATCATTAATGAGTATGATAAACACAGTCTTTGATGGGGCCATAGTAATCAACAATCGCAATAAGAGATGATAAAAATTTCGTAATGAGTCTTTCATACCGTGTCAATTTCGTTCATACTTTTTTTGAGGGTGCACAATTTTGCACCATCACCACAACAATTTGGATCATCTTTTCACAAAGCTAGTGAAAGTAGAGAAAGCTATCTCATAAAGTCAATTGTGATATTTTGTTCAATAATGTAGTGTGAATAACGAAATATTAATTAATTTATTCCACAAAATGTATTATCATAAATACAATAGAAATTAGATAACACACAATAAAATAATACACAACAAAATGAAATGAGCATTTTGTTGTTTAAGATGCATATCACTGTCTAAAATAAAAAAACAATTGGCAAAAAGAAAAGAAAAGATTGTGGTAAGGATAAAGCTTAAAGGGGTAGTCATAGCGCAGGTGGTGCAATTTCTCTCCGCTTTTAGTTTTAGGCTTTTAGCGAAGCCAAGCTGAGAGCAGCTGTAGCATCATCACACATCACATGTCACTTTGGCCCGCTGGTTTTGCCATTTCTTATATATTTGTTTCGATTTTAAATAATAACACAAACAACCAGAATGCTAATGATATGCTTCACCTTTCCGTCTGTGAGCGTGGCTCTGTTTCGATTGGTTAATTGAGAAAGCACAAGTCCGTGAGGCGGTGCGGTGGGGGCGTGGAATGGATGAGAAGAAAGCAGCGGTGGAGGACGACGCGGCGGCCGCGATGATCTTTGGAGGAGGCGACATGAAGCGGATCCCGTCGGAATTGGCACTCGAAGAGCTGTTCAGTAAGAAGGATCACGGTGATCAGGATGAGGAGGAGGATCGCGATGAGGAGATAGTTGGAGAAATTCGCGCTCAGATCAGTCAGGGATCGGAAGCTAAGAGTAGGAGCTCTAGGAGTAAGGTCTTATTTGCCCATGGCCACTCTTTTGATCCGCTTCTCAGCAACTTGTTACAAGCTCAACTTCCTTTCCCTTCCACAGATCGGGTTACTCTCTCTCTCTCTCTCTCTAACAATAATAAATTAGTGTTGCTATTTTTACTGCGATATTTCTTATTATTTATGGCACAAGGAAATTGTTAGGTAGTTTGATTAAGAATGGAATTCTTGACGGCTCTAGCTACTATGCAAGCTACTTGGAGATGATCTGGTCAATGAGCACTAGTGCTTATGAACCATAAGAGTGTCACTTTTAGGTTTACAATTTTCTAATTTCGTTTTACCAAATACCTCGAGTGTAATATGTCAAATGGTAGGTGCAATGTATTACCTTCTTTGTTCATTATATTGAGTTTTGTTTTGATTACAAGAATTTAGTGGTGCCAAAACACCAATGTGAACAAATCTCGAAATCCTAAAAGACTGAGAATGAATCGCAACTGAGGACATATCTCGGCATGCTTAATAATCAATCTCCAAAAGCTGCCTTAGAATACAATAAGAAACGATTATATAGAGTGTCAACATATCCTAATTAGGAAAAGAAAAACAATTGAAAGTAGGAAATAAAACTAATTAGAAATACAGCCAAGTTATAGTTACCAGTATGCTAATTTCTTGATTTATGCCTTGATTTGATTTACCCGAAATCAAGAGTAGACTTTCCTTAAAATCCCAAATCTTTATATTTAGCTTGTTCGTGATATCCCTTGGCTAAAAATAACTCCACTCTGTGAGTTGGACTGCAAGTACCTACTTCAGGAGTTTCAGAATAAAGAATTGAAAGATGACTGTAATGAACCAAGTACAGTTGAATCAGGACAGCCTTTCTAGAGACTAGGAACCTCAGAAAGTGCTGTGAGATGAAGTAGTAATCTTGGTAATCAGTACAATTGATACCATCCCTGTGAGATCTAGAAGTCTAATGACCTACAGAAACAGTAGTAAGTTAGAAAGGAGGCTAAAATTTGCCTAGGTGAGTTGACAAAACCTTTATTCATAGAACATGACTAGGATTCATGCCATCAGGTAAAAGCTCAAAGGGAACACTTAGAAAACATAGGAAAAAGTAAGCCTGATGATGATCCTTACGTTAATATAACTACTAGTCCTTTACCAATAGATGTTATCTCCATATTGAAAAGCTATAAGTAAAGATTATGCTCTAGAAGGAATAGCATTATTTGACTCAAGCACAGATATGAATTGTGTTGAAGAACGGTTATTCTCACAAAATTTTTGAAAAAATAAAACAATTTTTAAGTAGTGTAAATAATATAAAATTACAACTCCAATATAAGGCCATAGCATCTCATGTCTATAATACTGGTGTTTGGTTTAAAACAGCCTTTCCTTTTAGTTAAAATTTGCTACATAGGTTATTTTAGGCAATGCTTTTCTTCAAATATTATATCCATAATCCAATGAAAGATCAAGCAAGGTATAAACTCAAAATTTTTGGGGAAAAAGATTGTACTAAAGTTTGCATATCTAGTTAATGTTAGAGATGTTAATATCTTATGACACAATTCTATTATGCAATAACCCTCTATTAACACCATATGAAGGAAACAAAAACAATTTACTTATCTGCAAGACTGCAAAATTATATCAAAATGACAAAAATCAATGATAAAATGCAAAATACATAGTTCAACAATCAATTGATCAATTCAAGGCCAAATTGAAAAGTGAAGTTTGTGCCTCTATACCTAATCTAATGCATTTTTGGGACTGAAAAAGAGACAGTAGAATTACCATAAGAGACAGATTTTATGAAACACAAATCCTATACTGAAGTTAGGCCTGAAATCCAAGATCTATTAAACAAAAAGTTAATTCAAAAATCTAAGTCTCCTTGATCTTATTCAGCCTTTTATGTATTAAAAATGCTGAAATAGAGAGAGGAGTCTTCAGAATAGAAAAAATTGATAGTTATTTCTGCAGTTACTTTGCTTTTCTTTACAAAATAATTTTTTGCTTGGTGTTGGACTGGGAAATAGTACTACATTGCTTTAGCGTTTGCATTAAAACTTATAAATGCATTGCCAATCTCCTACTGCCTTCTGACAAAGATAGAGATGAAGGAGCCCCCAGAGCACAAGTTAAATGGTTAGACCACGATAAGCTGGGATTTGCACTAGAAGGTCGTGAGTTCGATTCTTTGTTCTGCACAATGAGGCAAAGCCTCCACTTGCGATTTACCTCTTCTGCCGAAATCGAGGGCACGAGCTGCGGGGGACCACACAAGGGCGGTAATCCCAAGATAGAGATGAAGGAAATAGTAAATGATATAAACAGAATAAACCTCAAGACCATTTTGTGTTTAAGCCATACATATTAGTTGCTTATCTGTTGTGGAATATATGTCTGTAACTTATATATTCTTCTTGTACTACCAGGTCATGAACGATTTTTCAAGTTATGGTGGACTAACAGACACCAATCTGTGGTGTGAAAGTGTCACTTCGAAGCAGTCTGGTACCTCAGTACCTATTGGTTCCCAGTCATCAATGTGTGGTATGAAAAACTAAGATGGATGCATCATATTTGTGTTTGTCTGTGGATACACATGCTCAGGTGCACACATGTGCGTATAGATGTGTATACACACACACACACATAGGTATGTTGCTTGCATGCAAGTGCTGTTCATAATGAGTTGAGACAAACTGCCTTTCTTTGGTATTACAGAATAAATGTATTTGCTGTGGAGTTGCTTGTTCATATCTATAATGCTCAGAGAACTGAATGAAATGAATACGTCTGAGTCTATATGCATCTATACAATTATATTCATATATTTATGCAAGTCTTGTTGGTTGTCATTGGATTCTAGCAAACAACATAGGTCTGACATGTCTTCTCCATGAAGTTACTTGTTCCTAAAAATATTTCCGCAAAGTTTGAATTAAATGTTTTTTGTTGTTTAATTTCCTGATAAACTGTGATTGTTCAGTTAGAAGTCCAAATTCAAGTACTAAACCGAAAACCACAGATAATCAAGCAACAGGAGCTACCAGTAATTCCTCACACGAGCAATCAGACGATGATGATATGGATACAGAAGCTGGTATTTACAAAAAGGGCACCGATACTATTGATATGAAACGCATCAAAAGGTAGATTTATATCTATGAATAAGAGAGTTTAGAGTTATGAGTTAGATCTTGAGCCAAGGCCATTGCTGCGGTTTCAGAATGGTTTCAAACAGGGAGTCTGCTAGGCGCTCGAGGAGGAGAAAACAAGCACAGCTGGCTGAGCTTGAGCTTCAGGTAACTACTAATTTTTCCTACCATGTGTTAGTTGAATTGCCCAAGGTCAAAACATATCCTTACACTTCAAAATGCCGGGGGAAATTAATTGGATAACAGGAATTTGTCTGACATTTATTTGGCTTGGGAGCTTTTTATAAGATTCGTCTTTTTCCTGGTCTTCCCTGCAACTCACCCAGTGCATGCCTGGAGGAATGCCTTTTCTTGTGGCGTCTTTTACTAGTTTTATGTGCACAAAGCCCACATGCAGACTTTTTAGTTCTTTATATATTCATTGTCTTAGAACATTAATTTATACTTATCCCAGGTTGAGCAACTGCGTGGAGAGAACGCATCTTTGTTAAAGCAACTTACTGGCACTACTCAACAATTTAAAGATGCTGCCACCAACAATAGAGTGCTTAAATCAGATGTTGAAGCTTTGAGAGCCAAGGTACCATGCTTCTCCCTTTATCTTGTGGTTCAATAATAAAATCCAATGCAGTTCTTGGAAAGTGGATATCCTAAAAATCAACATGACATTTTGATACTTTGATATCTTTTCATAGATTCCTAAACTGCATTAATTTGTCATAATAATTTCATTCTAGTCGGATGTCTAAAATTCATTTAGCTGATCCCACCAACTGGGATTAGTGCTTACTAGTAATTGATTGGGGAATAAAGCATGAATAGGTAACGTTATATATTAGAAAATGCTACCATTTCTTGCATTCTATTCCCCTCGTCAACTTGCAAGTTTTTACACCGGGCAACTACTAGTCCTAATTATGTTGAAACGTTCTCTCTCATTAATTTTCTACTGCTGCTCCCAGGTTAAGCTAGCTGAAGATATGGTTACTAGAGGATCATTGACTTCCAGTTTGAGTAATCTTCTACAGAACCATTTGAGCACGCCTCAGTCGACTAGCAGTCACAAGCCAACAATGGCTGTCCATGGTGAGGATGCCTTATATACCGGAATGACGAAACCGATTGAACTTGAAAGTCCCGGTGCCTTCAATGACAATGTCAAGAACGGCATTCTCAGTGACGGAGCCAACTGCTCGGCCGAGAATTGGACATGGGTAAATCGTGTACCTACCGTTTCCAAGTAGGGCTATTGTTAATTGTTGTTCTGTAACCTCCCCCCAGTAAAACCTCCTTTATCACTGGCTTGTTTTGTATCCTGGAATGCAGTAGAGTAATCAGTGTATAGCAATAAGTTTTATGGAAGATTCTAATTTCTAACGGGGAAGAGCCCGTGTCTCCATCAGCATTGAATTTGCATACTTAAAACAAGACTAGTGCTGCAAATCAAACACCACATAAAGGTTATGAACCAAATTGCAGATGAGATTCAATATTGGCAATTGTGGTTTCCTCATAATCAACTAAATCGCCATCTACAATCATTTCACGTGGCATAATCATCTACGTCCAATCAATTATTATTTATGCTCGTACAACAGTGATAGAAGGAACAAGGATTCTCATTCCTCAGTTAATCAGTGGTATTTCTAAATCAGCCTGCATGCTACCTCCGCTCCCGGTGAATCTGGAAAACTCATCTGGTGGAGGAATGCCTAGCTCCGAGCAAACAAACTGAATTACTTTTCCTGTAGCAGTGCCAAATGACATTTTGTTCAGGGTTACTGCAATTGAGAACTTGTTCTTTATGTCACAGTAGCCTGTTGATCCACCCATGCCTGAGTGCCCAAAGCCAACAAGGGTCCCATCCTTGGCATAATACCTCGTAAACCCTAGCCCAAATTTCCCATTTGGCAGAGCCAAGTTCTCATACTCCCCGGTACCCAAAAATGCATCATGAATTTTAGGATTACTAAAAATCTTGCTTCCAGCGCCATGATTAGCAGCGATTGTTGAGGTTTCAGTTTTAGTTGGGCTGCTGACAGGAACCTTAACGTAGCCTTCGCCAGACTTCCTACCAACACCACCATTAGAAGTAGAACCAACAGAAGCGTTGACACCATTTGAGGCTGTTATGAACTCCTTTCTCTTGCCGCCCTTCTGTTGCTTTTGGGATTTTGGGGAAGGGAATTTGGGGTAGTGCGGATGGCTGCCAAGTGGTGGCTTGGAAGATGAGGGATGTGGTGCCGGGACCACGCCACCGTCTACTAGTGCTGCATAGTAGCGTGCAAGTGCACGGGCTGAGCAATGCCCATTAGCAGCAGGTATAATGGCACGGCGAACATTTAGGGTGTTGAATAGAACGGGAAGCGTGGTTGCTAGCTGGGAAATGTCTTCTGGCTGGAAGGATGAGGGCAGTTCTGGACGGTTTTGGATACCTGAAATCTTTTTGAGATCATCTGAGTCCAATGCAAGTGTTGCGAGCCGAGATTCCACACCTGGAGCAAAGCCACCAATGTTACTGTGACAGATATTGATAAAGAGAATTATAATTTCATAGATAACGACTTATGTGAACAAGATAATGCACTTTTACAGGGAAGCAAAGGTAAATACTTATTACTCAGATAAAAACACGATGCTGTGGCACGCTAAAGTGCATGCTCAAGTAGCATCCAACACTGAAATGAGAGACCAGAAATCCAATGGAAGGCTAACCACCTGGAGGAATTCCAATATAAAGCTCGCCTTCAATGTTCAAGGGGCGAATGAAAGCTTCTTCCAGAATTTCCTGGAACTTCTTTCCAGATGCATGCTGCAACATAAACATAATTTTTTCAATCAATTGAAGCTGAGAATGGCAGAGACGTTCAAAAGTACAGTAAAACCCTCTTTTTGTCTTGCCAGTATGTTAAAAATGGGACCCTGATAAAGATTTTCAAGATCATATTATATTCACTACGTGCATCTGAAAAGGGCTCTATACAGCATATTGGATGGGCTAACAGAAATGATATTGGCCAATGTCATTCAAAAATGCACACATGAGATAGATGAATCTATTTGAGTGGAAAAAGTGCAGAAATAACAGAACTGATTAAAGTTATGATGGGGCAAAAATAAATATCCAGGCTCTCATTTCTAATATTAACGATGGTTGGTTGGAGCAAAGAAGTCTGGGACTGAGATATTTAAGGTAGAACTCATATGTTGAGGCTTTTGCTTTCTGGAGTAACCTTCGTAGAAGTGAGATTATTCTTATGGTTGTGTGGGTAATTTAGGATCATAATTTTTAAGTCCAAAGTTGTTATGAATAATGTTGTGGAAAGATACAAGCATATGAAAAGTACATTGCCTGCCACCCCTCTAATACAATGTCACTTATTTGCATCCTGATTTTGGTTTCTGATAGATAAGAGAAGCTCTACAGAGATTTTCTGCATGGGAAAAGGGGGTGGTTAAGGATGAATATAAACTTTTTAATTGGAAGGTGTTCTTTTCTTTATAAGAAAAAGGGTCAGGAATTAACAATATTATTGTTCAGAAAACCTTCTTGGCAAGTGGCCATAGTTATGGAAGTTTGTTTGCCATAGTTACCATCTGCGGTGAACAATAATTTCAGTAAATTCCCATTGCTCTAGGGGCAATAGGTCACTGGGAGCTAGCTACTTTGATGTTTCTTGGGACAGGTTTGGAGAGCTATTGTGTCATTTTGGGAGGTTTTCCTCAGGTTTTTGTGAATTAGTGTTGGTGACAGTACAAGGATTAAGTTTTGGTGGGATTTTTCTGTGGTACTAGATCCCTTGTGCATTACTTTCTAGGCCTCTCTTTCTTAGCCAAGGACAGGGATATAGTTTTCAGGCTTCTTTGGTTCTGCTTGCTCTCCTCCTTCCAGGAGTAATTTTTGGGAAGGAATTGTATTCTCTGACAGCATTTTAAGGTCTTGGGATGATCATGCCCCATTTTGTCCTGAAGACAGCTGGGTTTGGTGGGACTGTCTGGAGGTTCTTTTTCTGTAAGTTCTTCCTAATATGTTCTTCATGACAGCAGCAAATCCATTCCCTAGAAAAGATATCTCATGGAGCTATTCTTAAACCAGCATTTGATGGATTGGTGCCTTTTAATCTTGCCCGGGTCCTCAGTAGGCCATGTTGGCTTCAGTCTTGAACTTTTGGTTCATTTAGGACTAGTTTTCCATTCTTGGGCAGAGAAAACTTTGCATCTTCTTCCTTTTACAGTGATCCAACATCTGTAACAGAAGAACAGTAGAGCTTTTGAAGGCGCACAGGAAAGCTCTATTCTCTACTCTTTGTTTTTTCTGGTTTTCTACATATATACCCTTGTCTTTTCTATGCTTCTTTTATTTCTAAATCAGTTATTTTAGCTGGTGAGCTCATTGTTTTTATACAGGGTTGCTTTTTGATATTATTATATTTATTAAGCAAAAATATAGAGTTGCTGAAGTAGCAAATTATTCTTATCCACTTTTCTCTTTGCTTTGAGTTGAGGACCCTTAACTCGATGTTGATCCATGATATCATTTTCTAGTTTCTTAATTCAACAGATTCCCAGTTGATAGCAGCAATTTACCCAGCCACAACAGTACAAAAACAGTGCCTTGATTTTGAGATATATATACACATATATTTCAGAGAACCAGGATCTGAAATTCAAGCATTTTAACTTGGGTAAAAAAAAAATCACGGTGACCTTCAAGTTTGTGCTATAATCAGAACCAAAGAAGCCGTTAAAAAGGGAGGCTTGGCAAATAAATTTGTGTACCTATCGGCCCTTTTCCTATTGCTGACATTAGAACTTGGATTTAACCTCAAGCATATAATCAACAAGATTGTGGTTCTAGAAAATATCAATTTACAGTGGAAAAAATGAAAATTTTGAAGTCACTGGTATATTTGAAGCATATAAACAGATAATTGAAGTACAGTGTTAAAAAAAATAAAAAGCTTCAGGTGAATGAATGAAGCACCAAAACTGGCATATAATTTCAAAATTAACAGTGCAATAATACCTCAATAATTCCACCACATAGCCAGCCAAAAGACAGATAATGATACAGCTGCTGACGACCAGGCTCAGTCTCAGGGACTGACAATGCAATGCAATTCAAACACTCATCCCAATCGAGCATCAGTAAAGGATTTTCTCGTGTAAGACCGGCCAATGCATTATGGAGACCAGAAGTATGATTAAGCACATGATGAACCTACTCAATAGAAGGAAAATTAGTAAAATAAACAAAGATGTTTTTCTGCTTGTGTCAAAAATTCATACATAAAGAAAACTAAAGGAAATTAAGGCATTTAACATGCTTGATTTTTACATTCAGAAAGGCAAGAAAAAGGGGAGGAAAAAAAGAAAAGAAAAGAAAAAACAAAAAAAGCTGCTCCTTCAAGAATTGAACATCATAAAATAAAAGGTCATGTTTTTGATCCTGTAACTTCCCATTATTTTTTCTCAGCAATAAAATAAGGAACAGTAGAGATTTTTAAGAACTTATAATGACAGGAAAACAAGTTTAGGAGTAGAAAAGCAAAAACATTTTACCTTTATCAGATCTTTGCCATCTGATCTGAATTGCGGCCAAACGTCTGCGACATTTTCTTCAAGCTTCACCTTTCTGCAGGATAACATTTAAAAACAATTACACCCCTTCCTTCTAGTTGTGTTGCGAATCAGTTCTTTAAAGTACTTATATAACAAACAAGAAGAACCAACCAGTGTCAGTTAATAATAAGATAATTTTCACACAGAAAAATAATAATAAAATCCATGTTATGTCAAGCAGGGAATGGCTCCCCTAAGGAAGGAGCCAATACATTCCATAAAAACATGAAAATGCAGATGCATGTTATATTTGCACGTGGAAGTCAAGCATTCTTTGTCAGGAATGAGGTTCTGATTATTGCTTTCATGGATATTCATTTTGTGCCAAGCACTTTCATGAATATTCGTTCATGCCATGGACTCCTAAATATATAAAACTGACTTGTTATGAAAAACCCACATCATCTTAGGTTGAGTCTTGAATTACCTGGTCCCTATTAAGATTTATATGTCAAGGTAGTGTTTGTTAACCAAGATATGGAGTGGAAAATGTCAAATATGGAAAGTATTCCAAATGTTTGTTATTTTCAACATATTTGTTAAACTTATCTGGTGACCCTTAAAAGAGAAGTCAAGTGACTTCTTATCTTGATTTTTTCAAATATGCTTATCTCTCCCCCTCTCAAGATAAACATATCTTGGTTCTTACAGATAAGAAAAAAATGACGCTTGTGTCGTCTAGTGCATTCTAAAAAATTTAACAAACTGTTTGATAAAAATTTTGAAATGTTTCCTAACCTTATCTTAACCATTCTATATCTTGATCTAGAAAACATTTCAGTCTTATCTTGATACTCTCTTATCTTGCTCATTTTAACAAACGCTACCCAAGTAGATACATGCACCAGGTATGGGCAAAATTCTAGATTCTAAAATTCCAAATCAGGGTTATACTAGAATACAGGATATGGAGCATACCAATAACTAGCTCTATAGCTGTCAGATTTATTAGGTGGTCAATATTCTAAATATTAGATAACATACTTATGCATCAAACAAAATGCTGAATACAGCTAATAATAATACCAATAGATCTCTTCACTCAGCTTATGAGTAAACGGCAAGTTGAAGGTGCTAGTTGTGCAGTAAGATAACCATCAGTAGAAACCAGGTTTTGATTTAAAAAAAAAAAATGTCAAATCACAAAAAATATTGAGATGAGAAAAAAAAAAAATCATTGCAGTTATACATGTTTGAGAACCTGCTGCAATTCCAAAAATTAATCCTCCTTCCAATTGCATATTTTATAGAAGACCTACAATTCATGTCTATGCATTATAGGTCATTGTCGACTTAACTATCCCTTTACATGCACATGTGATGGTGTCCTTGATGGTTGATTCAGTAATTTTCACTGTATTATATCCAAACTAGGGAACAATTTTTATCATGAGTCAACACTGATGTAGTTTGTTCATATGGCACAAATACTACCATAAAGTTGGACCTTATTTTGATGTTCACAATTCATAAAGTTTAAGATCCAAGTATGCAATCATTAGCAGGTCAAAGAAAAGCTGTCCCCGATGCATGAGACTCCTCCACATTGCCAAGGGTCGAGAGAGAGTCACTTTTGTAAGCAACCCTACCCTAGCTTTGCAAAGAGGTTTGTTTCCACAACTTGAACCCATTACCTTCCAGTCACAAATGGACAACCTACTGTTGCTACGAAAAAATAGTACAAGTCTGATGTTCAAAGCAAGACCAAGCGCATGAAAATATCAAAGGGAAATAAGCTTAAAGGAAACAAAGATATTAATTTTTTCATCATAAATAGAAACAAGAAAATATATTTTTATCCTTGCAAGCATTTCCTTTCATCCTTAGCATGTATAGATTTCAAATACGAAATTGGGAAGAAAATATAACCTGTTATCAATCAGCCAATGTAACATGCCAGCAGTTATACCCTTTGTAACAGAAAAAACAGGGAATAAACTATCAGGCTGAACTGGACGAGGATCATATCTTCCAAGTACTCCAGCAGAAGTATCAATGATCACTTCTCCATCCTTATAGGCACATACCTAAGGTTACCAGGGGAAAAAGTTAACAAATACAGAAACCAGACTTAGAGAATACAAATCATACTTTGACAAAGGCCGCACAAATGAAAAATATACACTGAGTTATTATCCATTAAGTTTTATTCATAAATGTGTAAAGTTAATAGAAACGCATACCTGGATTCCAAGGATTTTATCAGCATTCCCCAACTCCACCAAAAGCTGCCTCAGCTTGGCCTCCACATCAGAACGAACAGGTGTGTCAAAAATCCACTGTGCATTGAATGCTGGTCCCATACTAATATTGCTGAGACAAGTTATCCCGCACTTCAATCAGATTACAAGTTAAGAAACTGTGATGATAGGGACTCTGGACACACTTACCCTTGCAAAACAGACTCAGCAAAGGGTCTCATTATATCTAGGTAACTTATGCGAACATCCATTGTAGAAGAAAGCCCTGAATGAATCCATGTAAGTATGTAAATTAAGTCAGCACAATTCTTTTAACATTATGAGGCAAGGACTATGGATTTATTACAGACCTCTAAGCAGATTAAGTACCCGTGAAAAGATCACAATGTCTCCTGGAAAAGCATCAACCTGTGGAGATATATTGTTATTTCATAAGACATGGAGAAAACTCAATTGAAATTTTACTAAAAACATCAATAGAACAAGATAAAACAAGAACTCACAGGATTGAAACGTTTAATTTCTTTTTGGTTGAGTTTCATCTTTTCCTGTATGACTTTCAGGTTTTTTGTTCTTTGATCAGCCAAAGATTTCATTGTGGCCTAAATAAGAAAAGATTATCATTATAAGATCCTACACAAGACTATGGTCAATCCAAGAAGAAAGCAGGCATACATACAACAGCTTCACTTGCAGGTGTTGTATTGCGGAATAACAAACTAGTAACCTCCATAGCCTGCTCTGGCAAGTCCAAGCGCAACTTAAGTCCCATTTCTGCAAAGGCAGACAGGAGTGCCACATGGTCGCCCTGCAAATTTAAATGTTCTAATAATTGATCACCTAGAAAACAAGATAGAAGTAACTGCAAACTCTACAACTGGGACTCAAAAAAGTAAACTGTGAACAAAAAATAAAACTGTGACCCCAGATCTTAAACTAATCTAATTATTTTGTAAAGAAAGCTTCATATACACAAAGATATCGAATGGAATATTCAACAAAAGAAATTTCTCTAAAATTTACCTAGAAGGACACAGTACATTCCAACTTCAGTAATTCAGTAAAAGAATAATGGGTTGAGTATATTTGAATCTTACAATAATTCATAATGGAGTGCTTATAAACAAGTTACTAAATACATGTATTATCAAGAAGAAATGTGTGTTTGACTAGTGAAGGAGACATGTTAAGCCCTTGCCTTTTTGCTCTTGTGATGGATGAACTCACAAAGCACATCTAAGAAGAGGTGCTTTAACATATGTTATTTGCAAACAACAGTCTTGGTGGGCAAGCCAAAAAGGGCATACATATTAGGTTCGAATTACATAGGGACACCTTAGAATTTAAAGGTTTCATGTTGAGCAGATCGAAAACCAAATCTATGGAATGTAAGTTTAGGGTTTTAAGGTAAGCAAATAGAAATAAAGTGTGGATGATGTAGCATGTAGTTTTAGTAAAAGTAGAAGTGTGGATGATGTAGTAGTAAGACTTGAAGATCAAATTATTCCTAGAGAAGATCAGTTTAGACATGTTAGACCAATTGTTAAAAAGGAGTGGACGTTACTGAGGATGGCACCTATGATGGTTAAAGTGAAGAAGTTTAATATTTTATTCAGTTATAATCCCTTTAAAATAGAGCTGTCAAACAGGTCGTGCCAGTTTTGTTGCCAGTAGTGCCAAGCATGGCCCAGTTGGCAGGCTGGACAGTTTTGCCCTCCTACTTTTGAAATTTGTTAAAATTTAAAAACAATCTTTAATAATATAATAAAATGTAGTACTGGATAAAATTTTGATCAGATTTAAAATATATACGTATTTAATAATATAATAAAAATGTAGTATTGGATAAAATTTTAATCATTTTATTGAAAATCATACCTCAATTAACAATGAATAACACAAGATTATTACATTCAACAATTTCTTGTATTGAAAAATGAAATAAAAAATGATTACACCAATATACTTCAAAGAATAAATTTACACTGAATAATATCTCAACTAACAAATTTAATCATCATCATTCTTCAATTTTTGGCTTTATGCTTTCGGTCAATTCCAAAATTCAATCCTCAATTAGAAAGTATCTTTGCTAGCCACTGTTTAGTAGCTGACATGTATAGTCCATCTCGTTTTAAACTTTGAGTGTCTAAAAATAATCTTTTAGGTATTAAAAATTTAAAACTAAATGGAACTATAAATATCAACTATTTATGTTTTCTTTATACCTTCTAGCAACATAAAAACGCTATAATTTTAAGAGAGAGTTTGAAAATTGAGTAAGAAATAAGAGATGAGAGATCCTATTTATAGAGTAGGAGGGGGGGGGGGAGGGGGGGGGGGAATGGGACTCCCCCTAAACCCTAGCCCCTAGGCTGCAGCTGCAACCTTGTGGGGGCAGCTTGCAATGTGTGCCCTGCCCTCTGGACCAAGCAGAGCTCATTTGACACCTCAACTTTAAAACCGAAAGGAAAAATTTATCAGACAGCTATATGATCATCATGGTTGTATTGCTTAGAATGTTGGGTGATAAAGTATCAACATGTGCATAATATAAGCATAACTGAAATACAGATGTTATTATGACTAGCAATACAAGAAAAGACAATAAGAAAGGAGATTGTTCAGAATAAAGTTGAAGGGATGCCTACTGAAGATAAGATACATGAGACACAATTAAAATGACTTGAACATGTAAGAAGAAAACCAATATTTTCCATTATGGGGCAAGTGGTTGAAATAAAAGACATGTCTAGTAAAAGAGGAACAGAATTATGTAGTCGACCCCAGCAAACACGATAGGGTCAGGCAAAACACCTTGGCCCTCTTCTAGATTATATTCTCTTCTTATGCTAATAAAAAACACAGTATTTACAGCAAACTGAACAGAAAAGGCACAGGAATGTGGTTTATTCTGTTGGAAAAATAGAACTTGTTATTCCAATCCAATTACCAAGGAACAAAGTTTTGCTCTGTTACCATTAAAATGGCTTGAACTCTTCTATTTCCTAAGAAAGAGACATAAACTATACTGACTATGCCGGAAAAGCAAAATTTCAATGTTTCTGCCCACACATTTCAATGCACATCAAAACTACTATAATACAATTGATATGCAAAACCACTAAGATATCCCTAGCACTGAAAGATATGATTGCTTCAATTTGATGGAGTTAGAATCTTTTGGGCTTAACCAAATATATACAGAAGTAATTGGAGCCTCTTTTGATGCTTAGCATCCATCCACTAGTTCAAGCCATCTATGATTTACCTATTTTCTAGGAGAGATCCTTAAACGAAAAATGATATCGGATCAGTCCTTTAGAACAAGAACCCCATCCTCTCTCTCACACACACAAATGTGCACACACATAATAAATAATATCTTCATCAACCAAGTAAAATTGTTAAGAAAGCAGAAAACAGCATATCAAGCTTTAATCCTAGTATATAAGGTGAGTTACATGAATTCTATCTCACCAATTATTTCTATTTATGACCGTCTCTTCTATAATGCCCTTATATCATACAAAAGAGTCTCCTACAAACTTTTCTTGGTCTTCCTCTACCTCATTTGCTAAAGACTTGTTCTATTCTGTCAACTCCCCTTATAGGAATCTCATATTGGTCTTTTCCTCACATGATCAAACCAACTTAATTATGTCTCATACATCTAATCTTCAATAAGAATCACTCCAGGCAAACCTCATATCTAACTTTTTATCTTTTCTAGTACAGCTTCATATCCATCATAACATCCTCATATCATTATGCTCATGTTTTGCACATATTGGTGTTTTACTGCCCAACATTCTAAACTTAATAACACACAAGACAAAAAATAAAATAAATAACACATCAAGAGCATGTCTACTAATATCCAAAGTTCATGATTTACCATCACTTGCAAAAGCACCATAACGAGATCAAAGAAACATCAGCATTTGATAGATTCACTAGATTTCTCTGTTAATTATATCCAAATTATTTTAATTTAAATTAAAAAATAATTACACAGACCTCAGCTGCTGCCAGAAACATTTTTGCTAGAGCTTGTTTCATAGGGCTTGACAAAGATTTTGTAAGCCCAAAGTCAAGCAAAATTGGACGATGAGGAGGTTCCTTGTTCACAAGAAAATTTCCTGCAGGAAACAACTCAAGATAGAACGTCATAATGAAGAAGAAATGAATCCTTTACAGTATAGACAATGCAGCAATTAGAAATAGCATTTGGACCATACTTATCAATTGATGTTAGGTAAAATTTGGTCACTTGTCCCTTTTTTTAAGTAAAGCAAGAAATGAGCGGGCAACACAAGATCAAAGCATACCAGGATGGGGATCACCATTGAAAAATCCATCAATATAAATTTGGTGTGCATATGCACGTGTGATCTCTTCAACAAGCTTCTGTCTGTCAACACCTAAAGCTTCCAATGACTTCGAATCATTTAAACGGATGCCATCCATATACTCTAAAATGAGGACCTTTTCAGTTGACTGTCAATGCAAGCAATAAATAGAAAAAATGTCAGATATGTGAAAAGGCAAAGTCGATAAAAATACATCCCACGTTACACAAAACAGAAAGCACTGGTAGTCCTGCTAACAAAATCAAATTTTTAATCATTTGGTGCATTATAGTACCTGGATAACTTCTGGAATCAAAACATCTACAAAATTAGCACAGTCCTTGTCAATGCCTCTGTTTCTGCATCCTAGATTTCTAGAGACTGTTCTAGTATTTTCTACAGGCACCAAAAGAAGCACTAGTAAGAATTTGTTGGGTACATTCAACATCTGAAATGCCTCATACCAAAAAAGACCACTGAAATTAAGAATTCATATAAAGCATACCAGCCTCATGGTTGAAGTCCAGTTCCTTTGGTGCTTCTTTACACCATTCATCTATCATAGGGCTGAAATCATATTGTGGTTCTGCCCATGCTATCCAGTCAACTATTGATTTTGCATTCTTTAAGTCCTGCAAACAAGCGGATCCAACAATAATAAGTCACAGTATATTTTATTCCCACTTTCATCCTTGCCATCTAGAACCAGAGCTAGCATGACCTCCAATATAATAGTCTTGATGCCTTCATGTTGAACTTTAACTACCACCTCCTGCCCATCATGCAGAGTTGCACGATGAACTTGTGCTATCTGCATAAAGGAAAAATATGAATATAAAAAATATTTGGAATGCAGTTTATTTTGCTGCAGGATGAGATAAAAAAACATTACGCAGCCCTATTCCTATTAGAAGGCTCAGAATATCATGGAAAAGATCCCAGGCAAAGCTAATTCTCCATATGTTAAGTTAAATTACATTAAAAATTTTGCCAACGAACGCACAGTTTCAGAAAATTTTTAGGATCAAAATATCAACAGGAATGTTGTAGAAATGTGATGGGAACCAAAAGAAAATCACAGACTGAATTCAAATTCTCCAACTTCAATTGGGTTACAATGGAATAAGAACTCAATACAAAAATTCTTTCTTACCCTCTACCAATTTCTCCACCCTCTACATATTCTCCTCCCTCCTCCTCAACCGAATTCTATTACACACTTGCTGGGTTGTTACACAACCCAACGATTTCCCCACTCTACCCCTACACACATGGTTGGTTGTTACGCCAGCCAGCCAACCAATTTATCACCCTGCCCCTGCCCCTTGGACCTTCTTTGATAAGTCCAATGAATTGGGGGCCTATCATTACTCCCCCCCTCCCCTTGGACCTTCTTTGATAAGTTCAGTGAGTCGGGGGCCTATCATTACTCGCCCCCCCCAACTTTCACCTTGTCCTCAAGGTGGAAATATGGAAATTGTTGCTGGATCAAGTGGTAAGGTTCCCAAGTAGCTTCCAATGGGGGTAGCCCCTTCCATTGTATGAGCACTTCTAATCCCCGTAAGTTCTTCCCGGTTCCTGGCCGAACTCCCAGCACTGCCTCCGGTTCCACCAGCATCTCAAGATCTTCATTCAGCTATCGAGGAAGCTCCACATTAGCTTCCAAAGCCCCTCTTGCCTCCCGTAGTTGGGACACGTGAAATACAGGATGGATTGGGCAATGAGATGGCAGTATCAGCTTATAAGCTACCGGACCTACTTCCTTCTCAATTTCAAATGGACCACAATAGCGAGCAACCAACTTTTCATTTGCACGGGCAGCCAATGATTTTTGTCGATATGGCCTTAACTTCAAATAAACCAAGTCCCCTTCTTTGTACTTCACCTCCCTTCTTTTCAGATCTACTCTCTTTTTCATCACTGTTTGTGCTCTCATCAGCTAGGTCTTTAATTCCTCAAGGATTAAATCTCTCCCAATTAGCTATTGCTCCACCATTGAAACAAGGGTAGTTCCCTTCTCAAACCTCAATAAGGGTGGTGGTTCTCGCCCATACACTACTTGAAATAGAGTCACCTTGACAGCAGTGTGGTAGGAGATATTATACTATAATTCAGCCCAAGGGAGCCATATGTTCCATGCCTTCGATTTTGAGGAAGCAAAACAACGAAAGTAGGTTTCTAAAGTTCGGTTAAGTACCTCAGTTTGCCCATCCGTTTGAGGGTGATAGGCTATGCCTTTGTTTAGTTTGGTACCTTGTAGTTGGAACATCTCCTCCCAAAATTTGCTCATGAAAATTTTGTCTCTAGTCGATACGATGGACCTTCGCATTCCATGAAGCCTCACCACTTCCTTAATAAAAATTCTAGCCACCTCTCCAGTTGCAAATGGGTGTTTAAGGCCAATAAAATGCCCGCGCTTACTAAGTCTGTCCACCACCACCAAAATTGAATCCATCTTGCCCGACTTTGGCAATCCCTCAATAAAGTCCATAGCAATGTCGTCCCAAATTTGGTTTGGGATAGGAAGAGGCTGCAAGAGTCCCCCTGGTGCTAAAGCCATATATTTATTTCATTGGCAAACTGAGCAATCACATACATACCTGTATACATCCTTCTTTATTCCCTGCCAACAGACATTTGCTGCCACCCTCTTGTAGGTTTTTAAGAATCCTGAGTGTCCTCCTATACTCCCATCATTCCCCTCATGAAGTAACAACGGAATGAGAGTGGATCCCTTGGGTAAATACAGCCTGCCCTTGTAAAGGAGAAGGCTGTCCACCAACTAGAAGTTCGGGTGTGAAGTAGGATCAGCTTGGAGCTCCTGGATAATTCCTTGCAATCTTGCATCTGCCTTTACCTCACTGGCCAACTTATCCATTTGAACCACTTTAGGAACTGTTAAGGCCATTATTGTTTCTGGGTGGCAGATTTGTGACAACCCGTCAATAGCTTTATTCTCCAAACTCAGCCGATATTGTATCTCAAATTGGAACCCCATCAATTTCACCATCCATTTGAAGTATTCCGGACTCACCACCCACTGTTCCATCAAGCATTTGAGACTCCTTTGATCTATTCGAACTACAAACTTCCTGCCTAACAAGTAATGTCTCCATTTTTGCACAGTAAACACCATGACCATCAGTTCCCTCTCATAAACAGATTTTTTTTCTCCCTAACTGACTGAAATAAGCAATAGGCCTTTGCTCTTGCATTAATACAGCCCCCATACCTTGTCCTGAGGCATCAATCTCAATGACGATGGGCTTTCCAAGGTCCAATAAGGGCCTAAGACTAAAACGGGTAGGGATACCATTTTAGCCTTAAGTTGTTGGAAGGCCTGCTCGGCTACCACATCCCAAAAGAAGTTGTTCTTCCTTAATCTCTCCGTTAGAGGCCTTGCTAACTTGTCATAATTCCTCACAAAGCGTCTATAATACCCTGTGAGGCCAAGGAACCCCCTCAATTCCTTTACCGATGTAGGAGTAGGCCACTCTAACATAGCTTGTACCTTACTTCGACTGGCTGAAACCCCATAATGAGATATAATATGGCCTAAATATTCAATTTTTAGTTGTCCAAACACGCACTTCTTCCTGTTGGCAAAGAGCTGGTTGTCTGCTAGTACCTTTAAGACACAACGTAAATGTTGTGCGTGCTATTCAAAATCCCTACTATACACCAATATGTCATCGAAGAACACCAACACAAAATGCCGCAAATATTCTCTGAAAACGTCGTTCATCAATGATTGGAAGGTGGCTGACGCATTTGTCAGCCCGAATGGCATTACTAGGAACTCGTGATGCCCTTCATGAGTCCTGAAAGCTGTCTTGTAAACATCCTCCAACTTAACTCTAATCTAATGGTAACCAAATTTCAAATCGAGCTTGGAGAAGACCCTGGCCCCATGAAACTCATCGAGTAACTCCTCTATCATAGGAATGGGAAATTTATCCAGTATAGTGATCTTGTTCAAGGCCCTAGAGTCCACACAAAAACGCCACCCTCCATCCTTCTTTTCAACCAACAACACCGGACTCGAAAATGGGCTAAAACTAGGCTGTATAATTCCAATAGCCAGCATCTCCCCCACCAACTTCTCAATTTTTTTTGCAAATAGGGGTATCAGCAGGGCCTTACACTAACCGGTGTGGTTCTCAAAACTAGATTGATGGTGTGATCCTTCCTCCTGCAAGGTGGCAGCCCCTCCGGTGTAAAGAAAACCCTCTCAAACTCAGCCAACACCCCCCTTAGCCTCACTGGAGCTTCCTTTTGAGCTTCTTTGATCTCTGTCGCCATGGTTCCCAACTCTAACAGCATTCCTTCTCCATTCTCCTTAAAAGCCTTCACCATCGCCTTCAAGGATACCAAGGTCTTACTTAAGCTAGGGTCCCCTTGCAATGTTATTGTTATGCCTCCTATCTGAAATTTCATTGTGAGGGCCTTCCAATCCACATTCATTTTTCCAACTGCTGCTAGCCATTTCATTCCCAAAATCACATCTGAGCTCCCCAAGTCCAGAGGTAAAAAAATCTTCTACGATTTGCAAATTTTGGAGATTAAGCTTCACTTCTTTGCAAGTTCCAGCCCCTTGCACTGCCATTCCAGTCCCCATAACTACCCCATATCCTGTTGTCTCCTCCCTTGGTAAAGCCAACTGTTGCACCAGCTTGGTTGCTATAAAGTTATGAGTTGCCCCTCCATCGATAAGCACCACTACCAGTTGCCCCTCTATGTCCCCCTTAAGCTTCATAGTTTGTGGTGTAGTCAATCCAACTGCAGAATTCATGAAGAGCTCAATGACCTCCCCACCTTGCCCCGGCTCTCCCACTACCTCTTCCAACGTTTCTCCCTCATCTTCTACCTCTTCATCATATATCATCATTACTTGCAACTCCTTATTTCTACACTTGTGGCATATAGTATACTTCTCATCACATAGAAAACATAGGCCCTTATCCCTTTTTGCCTTTCACTCAGCCTCGCTAAGTCGTTTGAAGGGTGGGTTACTCTCTCTCCCATTGGCCTGTGGTCTATATGGGTTAGGAGGACTAACCATTGTCGGTTTGGGGGGTTGTTGTGATGGTGGCAGAATTCCCCCTCGCTGGTAAGTCGAAATTGGGTTTGGCATGGCCTATCCTTTGTTCGAACCTGATCCAACAACACCTCCCCGAACCACCTGATTCCTCTCCTCTATACGTTGAGCTAAGTCCATCATCTGCTCCAAACCCCTCGGCCTCAACACCCTCAACTTGGCCTTGATATCAAGTTTTAAACCATTTATGAAATGCCCTTCCAACATGGCTTCCGACAAGTTTTCAAAAGGCGATGCTATGTCTCGAAGCATTGGCAGTATTCCATGACAGTCCCTTTCTGTTGGAGGGCTAGAAACCTTTCTTCGACGGAGCCTTCTTGGGTGGGTTGGAAGCAACTCCTCAACAAAAACTTGAAGTCCTCCCAATCCCTCACCCTTCGCCGCTTTTCCTCCCATTTGAACCACGACAAAGTAGCACCCTCCAAATACAGTGCTACTGCATCTAACTTCTCCTCATCAGTCATCCCAGTCACCGCAAAATACCGTTCGGCTAGGAATATCCAGCCGTCTGAATCTTTGCCTTCGAAGAGGGGGTATCTCCAACAATCGCCCTCAAATTTCCAGCCGCCAACCCCCATCGGAACCACCTGCTTTGGCGCGTCGTCCTCTTACTTCCAGCGTCGCCTCGGAATCCTGAATGAATTCCGAAGGCTAGCCTCCCAGCTTCTCCTTGTTCTTCCACTCCCGTTTCTGCTCTTCCCACCTCGTTCTCATCCATACAAACTGCTCCAGCAAGTTCACGACATTCTTCTCCATCAATTGAACCTCACCCCTCATGGCATCAACTCCCCGTTGCATGCCTTCCATCCTCCCTTCCAAAGAAAATCATAGAGACTGAATTCAAATTCACCAACTTCAATTAGGTTACAATGGAAAAATCTAGGCATTCCAGAGGCCCTTAACTCTCCCTAAGAACTCAATACAAAAATTCTTTCTTACCCCCTACCAATTTCTCCACCCTCTACATATTCTCCTCTCTCCTGCTCAACCGAATTTTGTTATGCACTTGCTGGGTTGTTGCACAACCCAACAATTTCCCCACTCTACCCCTACGCACATGGCTGGCTGTTATGCCAGCCAACCAATGCCCCTGCCCCTTGGACCTTCTTTGATAAGTCCAGTGAACCGGGGGCCTATCATAATGTTGTGGAAACATGAGGGAAACAATAAAAAAAAGGGAAAATTACATTGACCTCCCCTGAAGTTAGGTGAAATTACACACAGTATCACTCTGTTTTGTGAAATGACAAAAACCTCCCCTTTTGCTAAAAAATGAAATAAAAATATTATTTCGGCCCTGATCTCTCTTATCTCTCCTCTCTCTCTCTCTCTAAATATATCTATAATATAGAAAATATATTTTAAATATATTTATATATTTATAACGATGTTCATATATTTTTATAAACTAAATATATATACTTTCTGAAAATATAATTTCTAATCACAGAAAAATAAACAAAATGTTTCACATGTCAAATAAATATAGAAAATATAAAATTTTGAAAATATATAAAAACTAAAAATTAGAAAAATATAACAAAAATTACCAGAGACTGTCGTTGGGTTCAGTTGCGGTCTCCATGAGGATGACCCAAATAGATTCAACATCAAGCCACACCCAACCAGAGAGAAAGTGAGGGAGAGAAAGAATGTGGTCAAGTGGAGTTTAGATCATTGAGAGAGAGAGAGAGAAAAAGAAGAGGGGAAGGGGGAGAGGTATCAAACAAATGAGGGAGGAAAAGAGGGTTCAGATTGTTGAGGCTTCAATTGGTCATGGTTGTGTCTCTCGCTTTCATTTGTCTTCTCCAATGTCAGCTACTAATCTCTGTGTTGAAATGTTGTCTCAAGTATATGGTATAAGAAGAAGAAAAATGAAAGCAGTGAGTGATGGCAGTGCGCTAGAGGGCCATTGAAGAATTAGATAGAAGTTTATATCTTAAACTGTAATTAATGGAAATTGGGGGGAGTTAAACTATAAATATCTAATGTCTTCTCTAGGGATAACCGCCCACTCTATAAATAGAGTGCTAGGGGGTGTGTGCGGCCATTCTATTCTCTTCTATTGTAACAAGTGCATTGTATTCTCTGAGAGGAATGCTAGAGTTCTATTTTTAGCTTTGTAATCTTGGGAGATAAGTTGTTTTTGTACTCAGGAATAGGGGGGAGATCTTGCGGCTGTACTGGTCAATTTTCTTTGCTTTTAATAAAACTGCTAGGGGTGCTCTTTGAAGGCTGGATGTAGGTTTCCTCAAAGGAAATTGAACCAGGATAAATCTTGGCATTTGTGTGGTTTGTTTTCTATTTCTTGTTCTTATTTTCTTTCTGTTTGATTGCTTAAGTTTTCTGTTTCAATTCCTATTAACACCGAGAGGATTTGTGAGTGTTGAGAGAGGCCTATATCATCTAAGGGTAATTTTGCATAGTCCTAGGTTAACACTATGGCAAGCTATGGCCTTCACTTATGTTCTCTTTACTACCTTCTTCAATGGAAACAATGGCTCCTTCACCAACCTCTCCAGTGAGATCCAAACCGATCAGCGGGCGAGAGAGTCTAGGTTCCTATGGACCCAACAAGATGTTGGGCTTTGATGGGTTCATCATGAAACTCAAGGAGAAAGCATGAGAAGGTTATGAAAAGAGAGAATGTTGAAGGACAGAGTGAGGGGGTAAATTTGGAAGGCATTTTGGGTATTTCAAAAAGTTTAATTACCATTATTTGAGAGTATGCGGGAAAATGCAATGAGTTTAATAAAGTCAAGAGAGATCAGTGTCATTTCCCAAAACACAAGGGTACCATGTGTAATTTCACCTGACCTCAAGGGAGGTTAGTGTAATTATCCCTAAAAAATGCATGAAAATGAAGATTGAAATTAGATAAAATGGTTATACAAGCTCAACAATTAAATAATTTTATGTGATCTATATATCCTTTGCGTAAAAGCTAGTCGGATCCAAATATGAATTCTAGACAAACTACTAGGATCCAAATATGAATTCTAGACAAACTATCTGTTGGGGCATAACCCACATAGAAGTCTAGAATTCATGTAGCCGACCCCACATAGTGGGACAAAAGGCTAGATATATTGTTGTTGTTGTTTTTGTTGTTTATATATCCTTTGCATAAAAGTTACTAGTAAACAATTTGGAAAAAAATCCAACAAGCATTAATTAATGTTAAATAATTACTTATGTGAAGCACACGTACATACATTTCTAAACGTGTAAGGTTCAACCAAATAAACATTTACAAACTTAAATAACTTTATGAGATCCATACATCTTTTACATAAAGGTGACAAGTAAACAATTTGGAAGTAAATCCAACAGCTATTAAATTAATGTTAAATAAATTCTTAAGTGAAGCACAAGTACATAAATTTGTATACATGTCCAAGGATCCAACCAAATAAACATTTAAAAATTATGAAGATAACAAACGTTTCTATATAGCTTTTAAAGAAATGTTAGCATCCTAATGCGTAGGTCCTCACACATCCCAAAGTGCAGCTCCTCCTGCATGCATGGTTAATTTTATTTTCAACAACAACAATAAATTTTCAAATTTTCAAATCAAAAGATTTGCATGGATTGTTGCAGCAGGAGGATCACAAAATTGTAACAGTAGTATAATTCTAAGAAAAGATAAAACACAGTTGTAACAGTTATATAAAACGGTACCTACTTGCAATGATGAAAAGAGAGACACATGGTTAAGTCCTGCTCCAGATCTCTCCTCCACTCTCCATTTTCTCAAACTTTCTAACATGTACTCAAGATCTATTTTATTATTAAATATATATTCTTATTATGATAAAGGTGAATAAAATGACACTTCTTAAAAATTCCTCACATTGTAGAAATAAGCCATCATCTTGGAATGTTGGGTACATTCAGTATGTTTCGATCGATGGAAACATTTCATCTGTTTTCATGGAAATGAATGAAATAAAGTTCCTTGTTTTTAAGACAAATTTGAAGCATTCATGCTAGGTTAATGTTTGTTTATGTTATTTATCAATTTGTCTGGTTCAAAGATTTTTGCATATTTTCCCCCTTTTTAGCATGTTTTCTCCTCTTGGAAAATATCTGCCATGTACAACCTGTGATTGCATAAAACACAAGCAGCAGCAAAGCAATTATGAATGCAAGACAACAGTAAGAATAAGAGGCAAGTTCCATTGCCAGGCAATAATGGTTATAGATTCAGAGCAGTTCATCATTGGCAAAAGGAGTGGGTAAGCTGATCTACAAAAACAGAAACACTAAGCAAAATTTGTAGTGAAATAGTGACAGTAGCAGCAGTTCTTGTAGCATATAATGGAATAAACAATTAAAAATATTTTAGGAGCTATAAGGTGATTCCAGTAGCAAAATATATGTACGAATTCATCTCACCGAAGCTGTGGCCAGAGGTTCTTCAAAAAAGTTTGAGAAAATATCATCCAGCGATTCTCTCAATTCCTTTTCTATGGTTTTGCAAACCTGTGAAAAAGAATAAACAGAAATAAACATTCACCATTCTGTCATTGGTTATGGTAATATTACTAAAGAAATAAGATATGCAATGAAGCTCAAGAAATGACACAAATGGGAACACAGCCTAAACTTCTTCTTTTTTTTCTTTGATAAGCAAACAAGTATAAAGAAATGGCTAAAGGAGGCAAGCATGCATCAAATAATAAGCAAAAACCATGGGCTACAAATAGAGAGTAAGAAGCAAAATGAAATTAATCCACAAACTGAATAATGGAGGACATATAAAAAGACACGTCCATCCTCAACCACAAAAGCAAAGTAGATGCATCCCGTCATATGCAAAAAGGAAGCCATGAAATCTGCGAAGGCATATAAAACTGCCAGATTTTCAGCTAAGCCATAATGTTCTTGCAGATGTTGGGAGTAATACTGTTAGCGGATACAACAACTCTAGTTATGGTAAGGATACGGCAGCCTAGTTATGGGAAGTCTTGAAGAAGTGATCATGCCTCTTTGGAAGTTTCTATAACCAGATTAGGATACTTCCTAATCTGGTCTTAGGAGAGTTTTCTAATGTTCATGTATATTGCTTTCCTTTCTTTGTATCTTCTTTGTTTCCTTTCTTGTATTCATTCTCCCTCCATAAAAGAGGCCGTGTACATTCTTTGAGAATTAAGAAAATAAGCATTTTCCACATGGTATCAGAGCCACTCCTTGCACTTAGAGTTGGCAAATGGGTTGGGCAACCCATGGGCCCGCCCGCCCAGCCCGGTACTATAGCAAATGGGTCAGGCCGGCCCGCCCCAAGAATGCAAGGCCATGTTGGGCCATGCTTTGTGGCCCGTGGCCCATGGCCCACGGAATTTCAAATTCAATTTGAATTTGTGGAACATGGCTGGGAACCCCTACTTGAATTTCAATTTAAATTTGTGGAACATGGCAGGGAATCATGATAGGGAACCCCCACTTGAATTTCAATTTGAATTTGTGGAACATGGCAAGGAACTCCTACTTAAATTTCAATTTGAATTTGTGGAACATGGCAGGGAATCATGGCAGGGGCACTTGAATTTCAATTTGAATTTGTAGAAGATGGCAGGGAACCCCACTTGAATCTCAATTGGGAAATGCTACTTTCCCCCTCCAGGTTACCTCCTGGGCTACCCAAATATTTTTTAATTGTTTTTACTCCACCCATTCTCTTTCCTTACAGCCCATTCTTTTTTCCTCCCTCCGACTCTCTCACGTGACTCTCTCTCCCTCTCTCAGCTCTACCTCTAGCGAACATCACCCCCCCCCGGGCCCACCCGCCTTCCTTTCTCTCTCTCTCTCTCATTAATTAAACAAATCTAATTAATTGAGTTTGTAGTACATTTTATATCAAATTTTTCTAATTTAATAAATTAAGTTATTTGATCATTTTTTATTTGATGTTGTCTTTATTTTATTTAACATATATTTTACTTCACTATTTTAGAACAAACAAATTACATATTTATATCTTAGAACAAACATTTATGCAATGATCTGAACAAATTACATTTTGTTTTACATAATATAAATATGTAATTTATTTGTTCTAAAATAGTAGAGTATAATATATGTCATAATTTTTATGTTATTTAACATATATTTTACTCCACTATGTTTTACATAATATAAATATGTAATTTGTTTGCTCTAAAATAGTGGAGTAAAATATATGTTAAATAAAATAAAGACAACATCAAATAAAAATTGATCAAATAACCTAATTTATTAAGTTACAAAAATTTGATATCACTAACAGAAAATATACTACAAACTCAATTAATTAGATATGTTTCATTAATGAGAGAAGGAGGGGGGGGGGGGGGAGAGATGTTCACTAGAGGTAGAGCCAAGAGAGGAAGAGAGAGTCACATGAGAGAGGGGGAGGGAGGGAAAAAGAATGGGTTGTAAGGAAAGAGAATGGATGGAGTAAAAAATATTTGGGTAGCCCAGGAGGTAGCCTAGAGGGGGAAAGTAGCATTTCGCATTTCAATTTGAATTTGTGGAACATGGCAAGGAACCCCACTTGAATTTCAATTTGAATTTGTGGAACATGGCAGCGACTTCCCTATAATAAGCGATTGTTGAAGTTGTTCAGTCACAAAAATTGCTTTCACGATCTTACTTTCTTGCTGATACACTATTTTATAAGTTGTCCTGCTCTGTTGCTATCTTGTTAATTACTATATTTTCTAGTGTCTTAATATCTTTGATTGTTTTCATTATTCTACATTTACAATCATGTCTTCCCTTCGTTGCTCCCTCATTACTCGCAGAAATGATCATCGCAGTGCTTCTTCCATTGAGCCCCCTCGAGCCTTACATCATCTGCAAACCCCCAACGGCCTTCTATTCCATCCCGAATGGGCCCATTCCCCCATGATTTTTTTAACGATTGGAGTGGCAGTCAATAGGCATGGTCACACCCATCATTTACTGAATCAGAAACACAACCTCTCGAATCACAAGATCCTGGTATGCAAATATTTGTTAACCCCCCACCTCTACCAACTGAGTCTTCCTCAAAACAACCAAATGAGGAACCGTCCAGCTCACAATGCAACTCCAAGCGACAAAGAACTAGTAATGTCTGGCAAGTGTTCAAGATCATTAATATAATCGAAAAGGGTCAAAGAGCTCTATGTAAATTTTGCAAAAAGACTACTCATGCCAACCAGGGGCAGGGACTAGACACTTGACGATACATGCCTTGAAACATAACAATGGCGACCTGGACGCAACACAAACACAATTGCAACAAGGTAAGGGTTTGATTTTTCGATATAATAGAGAACTTGATAAATCTAACTTAGCAAAACTAATAATTAAAATTGAATCTTCTTTTTTGTTTGGGGAGGATGCAATGTTTAAATGGTATTGGAAAAATGCATTACAACATGCAGCTAGGGGTTTTTCACGAAAGACTAAAAAATGAAGCAATGAGGTTATATCTAGAATATTTAGAACAATTGAAAAATACATTTAATGTATTTAATGAAAGGGTGTCATTAACGTCAGATATTTGGTATGATGTTATGAAAAATAACCACTATGTGCGTCATACATTAGATTAATGAAGAATGGAAAATTCAAAAAAGAATAATTTGATTCATAGAATTAGTAGAACAACATAAAGGTAATTTAATTGCAAGTAAAATTCGAGAGACCAGTTATAATTACAATATTAGTGATAAAATAATGACAATCTCATTTGATAATGCGAGTAACAATGGCTCTGCCATTGAACGACTAAAACGTGAACTTCCATTAATTTTAAATGGACAACTGTTTCACAATAGATGTGAATGCCATATTTTAAACTTATGTGTACAGGATGGTCTACAAGTATATAATGCGGCATTAGCTAAAATAAGGGGCATTTTGGCTTTAATTCAAAGTAGTGAATCCTGTTCCCGAGAGTGGAAACAACTTGTTAATGGATTTGGCTTACCATATAGAAGATTTCCAACAGATGTTCAAACTAGATAGAATTCAACTTATTTGTTGTTACAAAAAACTAAACCATATAGATAACAACTTGAATTATTTTGGAATAGGGAAATGATAGAAACATGGCAACTAAGGGATAGTGATTAGAAACAACTATATGTTATTATGTATATATTAGAAACATTTTATAGTGCAACAAAAACATTTTTTGGTTGTAAATATCCTACCACACATTTTTATTCGTGAAATATTTCCTATTGTTAGTTGTTTTGTAGAACATAGGGACTCAAATATATATGGACAATTTATAGCCCCCATGGAAAAAAAATTTAGAAAATATTGGATTAATATACCACTATTATATCTTATGGCAATTGTATTAGATCCCACACAAAAGTGGGAAGATGTTGAATATTTTTTGGAGTTTTACGAAGCGACTATGGGGGTTGACACACAAGAAATAAAAACAAAAGTTCGAAATTTAATTTTTGAAATATATAATTTATATGAGTCTCGTTTTGGTAATAAACCAAGTAGTGAAAATTCTTCTTCACAAGGGAAAGTCTAAGGGAATCTTAAAATGAGGGTGGTTCACATACCTCAAATCGAAAAAATCAAAGGACGGTCCACAAACATCTAGTGGGTTTAACGAACTTGAATTCTATATAAATAGAATATCTTCATTTTCTGATGACCAAATTAATACATTTAATATTGTCATGATGGAGTCAAAATCAACACACGTATTCGAGGTTGGCCGCCGTAACTTGAGATCTACTAACCCCCCCGGTGTCCATAGTGCCATCGGAATCAGTTTTTTCTACAGGAAATAAGGTACTCAACCCAAAGAGATCAAGGTTGCAACATACGACACTGGAAATGTGTATATGCTTTAAGGATTGGTTGGATACTAAATTTGACGAACAAGGAATAGATTTGTACAATGAATCTAGCGAATAAAAATATAATGACAGTGCAGGGCCATCCACAGCACAGTGATCTTTCCTCTTAAAGGGAATACGCCCCGCAATTATTGGTTTGAGTTTTTTTATGTATTTTAATAATCAATTATTTTCTCGTACTTTAGATTTTATTATTTTTTCTTCAAACCATACTAACTTAAGCATCGGAGTGCCCTCAGGAGCAATCCCGAGGGCAATTCTTTGCAGGTACTTATACCGTTTGAAGGAATCAAGGAGGTTGGACAACACTTAAAAATCAGTTTGTTTTTTTAATGTCATTTAATAACCTATTATTCATTTGCATCTTAATATATGTTTGTTATTGAAACCATACTAACTTAAGCATTGGAGTGCCCTCGGGGACAACCCCGAGGGTAGTTTTTTGTAGGTATTTTTAGCATATGAAGGAGTTGGGCGCCCTTCAAGGAGGGGGACATTGAAAAATACAAAATCAACAATCACTTGTAATTATTTATAAACATATTTTAAAAAACATTTGTTGCATTTGAGAAAAGAATAAAAAAAATATTTAAAAAAATATGTTAAAAAAATTAAAAATCAATGGCCCACGGGCCGGGCCATCCTAGCCCGCCTTGGCCCATATATTAAGGGCCAGAGGGTCGTGTCAGGCCCCCAATTCCCTCACAGGCCAAATTTGGCCTGGCCCACAAAATGGGTGGGCCAAGCGGGAGGCGAGCCAGCTTGGCCCGCCCATTTGCCAACTCTACTTGCACCCTAACCCTAATCGTGCCTTCATTGCACATCTACGCCGCCCTTAGTCTGGACGGCACTACTTCCCTTCATATCAGTCTCTTAAAGCCTCACCTCTACCATTCTCGCCTTTGTTTTTTCTTTAGCTATATCCTTTAGGCCTTCATTTCCATCTAGTCGATCACTAACCATGTCAGAAGTTTTAGAAGTCTCACCCGGTATGACAACTGGAGAGTCATCATCAATGGACCAGATTGCTGGTGCAAGTACCGATGCTGGAGCTAGGGCGAGTGCTAGAGTTGGAGAGCTACCCGGGGTGCATCTTTCCTACCGTTTGGATGGCAGGAACTACCTACAATGGGCACAAATAGTAAGGACTGTACTCAAAGGTCGAGGGAAGCTTGGACACCTCACCTTTCCTCCACCAAAGGTTGTTGATCCATCCTTTCCAGCCTGGGACGTAGAGGACTCCCTCATCATGTCATGGCTATGGAATGCCATGCAACCTAAGGTTAGTAAAAACTATATGTTTCTAGCTTCTGCTAAAAAAATTTGGGACACCATAAAGAAAACCTACTCTAAGGTTCAAGACGCCTCGGTAATCTTTGACCTTAAGACAAAGATTAATAATACTCACCAAGCCTCTTTAACTGTGACCGAGTATTTTAATAAGATGAATGGGCTTTGGTTAAAACTCGACCAATACCAAGAAATTAAAATGGTGTGCAACACTGATACTGCCACTCTTAACCGAATTTTTGAGAGGGATCGAGTTGTGGAGTTCCTAGCAGGTCTTAATAATGAATTTGATCAAGTAAGGGTTCAGATCCTTGGTAGGGAAAAGATGTCTTCTCTGAATGAGGCATTTTCTATTGTAAGAAGTGAGGAAAATAGGAGAAGGGTTATGATCAATGAGATAGGGACAGAAGGGTCAGCCATGGTTTCAAATAAAAAGAAAGGGACACGATTTAAGGTAGGCAAACCAGAAAATAAACCTACTAACCATGAGGGGCTACAGTGCACTTCTTGTAAGAAACCTAGACATACCCGAGAGACATGTTTCAAATTCCATGGGAAAGAGGTTGTCCTAAGCAAGGTGGGAGACTTTAGAAGCATGGCACAAAAGAATCAGGCTTATGTTTCCACCAAGGAGGAGGACATAGCTAGTAAGACAAAATCTTCTTTTACTTTTGATCTTACTCAGCTTAATGCTGAGGAAATCAACAAACTGAAGGCTTTCCTCCAGACTATCCATGATGGAAACTGTGCATTTGTCCAACAAGGTAATTGTTTACATTCTGCCTATTTTACTGCCCCTAAAACTAATAAAAATGATATTTGGATCCTTGATTCAGGTGCTACTGACCATAGGACCCCTAATCAATTTATTTTGGACACTTATGAGCCTATTATCACTTCCAAACAGATTACTATCGCCAATGGAACTTCAGTTTCCATTAAAGGTCAAGGTACAATCATCCTTAGTTCCAATATTACTCTCAAAAATGTGTTGCATGTTCCAAACCTATCCACCAACCTTGTGTCTATTCATCGGCTTACTTATGACTTGAATTGCCTTGCCAATTTTTTCCCTAATCTGTGTGAATTTCAAGCCTTGAAGACAGGCAAGATGATTGATGCTGCTAGGGAACAGCACGGGTTGTACTTTTTGGTGCACAAGGGAGGCTACTCTACTGGAAATCAGCTGTCCAAGGTTACTAGTTCTTCTCAATTCACCTCTAATCCTACTAAGATTTGGCTACAACAGCACTATAGGCTTGGTCACCCTCCTTTTCTAGGATCTAGAGATTTAAACAAGGAAGGAAACATTGATTTCCCAAGGGCCTGATTTCCCAAGTATGCAGACTCTAGAAAGCTCTTTATGGGCTCAAGCAGTCCCAAGGGTCTGGTTTGGCCGATTTTTTAAGGCCATGAAGACTATGGGATACAATCAAAGTAGGGGTGATCACACTCTCTTCATAAAACACTCAAGGGAAGGTAAGGTTACTGTTTTGCTAGTCTATGTGGATGATATAATTGTCACAAGTGATGATGAGGAAGAACAGAAGGTGTTGAAAGGGAATTTAGCCCAAGAATTTGAAATTAAAGATCTTGGTGTCCTCAAGTACTTCTTAGGAATTGAGGTGGCCTACTCTAGGGATGGTATTTTCTATCTCAAAGAAAATATATCTTGGATTTATTGGCCGAAACAGGGCTGACCGGGGGAAAAGCGTCTAGTATTCTAGTAAAACCTAATTGCAAATTGTGGCAAAATCTTGGCAATCAACCAATTGATAAGGGTAGATATCAACGGTTGGTTGGTTGGCTGTTTGATATATCTCTCCCATACCAGACCAGATATCACATTTGTTGTTAGTCTTGTAAGTTAATTTATGCACAACCCAACTAAAGAACATACGCAGGCCATAAGGAAAATCCTTGGCTACCTAAAAGCTACCTCGGGTAAAGGAATATTGTTCAAAAAAGAAAATGAGTTGGATGTTAAGAGGTTTTACTGACGCTGATTATGCTGGATCCCTTACTGATAAAAGATCAACTACAAAGTATTGTGTTTTCCTAGGTGGAAACCTAGTGTGTTGTGGCTAGATCAAGTGCAGAATCAGAATCAGAGCAATGGCTCTTGGTATATGTGAGGGCTCTCCTTTGGCTAAGGATCATTCTAGAGGACTTGAAGATCAAGATTCAAGGTGCACTTAGGCTGTTTTGTGACAACGAGTCAGCCATAAGTATTGCACACAATCCTACCCAGCATGATAGAACAAAGCACATTGTAATTTATCATCACTTCATAAAAGAAAAGATAGATGCAAACCTCATTCAAATCCCTTAGATTTCATCTGAGGAACAGTTGGTTGATATTTTCACAAAGGGTCTAATAGCCAAGAGGTTTGAAGATCTAGTATACAAGCTGAAAATGGAAGATATCTATTCTCCAGCTTGAGGGAGAGTGTTAGCGGATACGACAACTCTAGTTATGGTAAGGATGTGGCAACCTAGTTATGGGAAGTCTTGAAGAAGTGATCATGCCTCTTCGGAAGTTTCTATAACTAGATTAGGATACTTCCTAACCTAGTCTTAGGAAAGTTTCCTAATGTTCGTGTATATTGTTTTCCTTTGTAAATATGTAGTTTTCCTTTCTTTGTATCTTCTTTGTTTCCTTTCTTGTATTCATTCTCCCTCCATAAAAGAGGGTCGTGTATATTCTTTGAAAATTAAGAAAAGAATTATTTTCTACAAATACAAATATATAAAAATCTAAAAAACATATAGAATGCATAAAGACAGAAACAATAACCTAGCATGCTAAAATTATAGGTTCTTCCCATATTTGCTTCAAATTTTTATGCATAACTCCATATGTTTTTGTTTAACATCTTATAAAATCCATAGTTAAATCTCCCTGGGATTATAGTTCAATAGGTTAGAGCACTACCCTGTCAAGGTGGCTCCCACAGGTGCTTCCCTCTAAGGCAGAACACTGCCCTACCAGCGTATTTTATACCCCACCAGTTTGGCAGATTGCTTAGCCCCATTCATCTTTGGTGCAACCATGCTTGATCAATGAGCTATTCCGCACTCTTTCAAGAGTAGATGCTTCTAGGCAAACCTCCAATTAACTAGATGGCTGGTCTATTTTCTTATTTTTGTAAGCTGGGTGCATTTGTTCTTATTACCAGTGTTAATTTTCTTATTTTTGCTTCTGGGCAACCTCCTATGGGGTGCTCTATCAGCATTCGTTACAAAATTAGATTAGTGGTTTAGTATGCTGGGTGCCTTTGTTCTATTTTCTTATTTTTAATTTGTTCACATTTTTCATTAAATTTATGCATCTTCCATAGAGAAGCCAAGCCCTTTGTCATCCTTAGTTTAATGGCGGATTGATTTACTTTAAGAAGGTATGTTCTCTTGTCAGGGAACAGCCAAATAGATCATACTAAAATGATTGGGGAGAATTCCACTTCAGATAAGAAACAAATAAATAACAGTCAAGCAACTTGCTAGCACCTTCCTTCACTAAAAGATTGGATTTGCCCCCAGCAGGGAGCATCTGTTCCTATAAGAGGACTGTTTGCCAAAACAGTGATGGAACCAGCACCACATCCACCCTCAAGAGGAAGGATAGATTATCAGCGTAGACAATTGGGTAAGCATACTCAGATGATATGTATGTTGTATCCTTCGTGTAGAGGTAAAAAAGTTCAATCCTTCATCAATGGAAAAAAAATGCTAACATACCAAAAAATAAAAAACAAAACAAAAAAATAAGGAATCTAAGTCAAAATTGGACATATATGGAACACTGAAATGCACCATCCAGGTTGATACAAAATAATTTTCAAATTTAAATCACACAAACATTATAAATAACTGAAAGTATAAACTTCTTCCCCTAAGCAAGAAAATGACCAAGGATTCAAGGCACTTTCTTAGCAACCAATTAGCATCAAACTCTAAGGCAATGAAAGAACACAAAAGGTACCACCTCAACTTCTAATGCTTGACCCATAGTAACATTAGGATGCTAAATCATGGTGCTAGAGTTTGCATTTTGTTAAGTCATCAAGTGGCGCTAATAGGCATAGAAGAAACAGAAAGTTTGTATTTTTTTTTATGTTTTATAAATTTGTAACGATTGTAACAGGTAACTGCCATGTAACAGTTAGTTCTATTAGGTTTTCTGTTTCTGTTATATTCCTTGTAAAAGTCGCCCCTATCCTCTATAAATAGAGGGCTGGCTTATGTTATTTTATATCTTCATTCTATCATGTACAGTGAGAGAAAAATCTAGAATTAGTCTTTGTAATCTCAGAGAGAGAGAATAGCTTAGCTCGTGTGAATAGAGTTGTGAGTGCGTGTACCGATTGTGTTCTTGAGTTAGTGGATTTTGTTGGCTTCTTCAGTATGGATGTAGGATCATCAAGTCATTGATGATCTAAACCAGAATAAGTTATTGGCCTCTTGCAGTTTATGTTTTATCATTTTCTTGTTATTAATTATGTTCTTGATGCAAGAGTGTGAGATTGTGTATTGAGAGAAGTGATTCACTACTCAACAATTTGGTATCAGAGATTGGTATCACAATCAACCAATCAAGAATCATTCTAAAGAGGACAAGACAGAATTGGCAAATCAAGAAATGGCATCATCCTCATCCGCCACAAGGTATGACATTGAAAAGTTCGACGGGCATAATGACTTTGCTCTCTGGAAAATGAAAATGTAGGCTCTCCCTTGGGAATCTTGGATTGGAGGAAGCCCTGGAAGGAGAATCGAAGATGTCAAAGACCTTGACGGCTGATCAAAAGAAAGAAATCTTGAAGAAGGCCTATAATACGCTGATCTTGAGTTTAGGCGACAAGGTTTTATGAGAAGTGTCCAAGATGAAATATGTTGCAGAGATATGGTTGAAATTGGAAAGTCTCTACATGATAAAGTCGTTGTCATGTCGACTCTACCTGAAGGCAAGATTTTTTACCTTTAAAATGCAAGATAGCCAAAAGTTACAGGATCATATAGACGATTTTAATAAGCTTTGCCTAGATCTAAAGAACATAGATGTTAAGTATGATGATGAGGACAAAGCTCTAGTTTTACTTCATTCCTTGCCAAGATCCTATGAAACTTTTGTTGACATTTTAAAGCACGGTAGAGATACACAGTCGCAGTGTCACTAGATGATGTGATAGGTGCACTTAACTCTAAAGAACTGTAGTACAAAGTAGAGGAAAAACATCCATCAGATAATGCTCTCACAATAAAACTTAGGTCAGATAAAAAAGAACCAAGGGTGAGAGGTAGATCAAGATCTAAATCCAGAAGTGGCAGGAAAGTGGTAAAATGTTATTACTGTCATGAAGGACACATTAGGAAGAATTGTCCGAAAAAGAAAAAGGATTTTCAAGATAGAAATAACACTGATGGTGGAGCCTCAGTTTGTGAATTTGGGTATGATAGTTCAAACGCTTTAATTGTGACGGAAAAATTAGAAAGTGAAGTGTGGATTATGGACTCAGGATGTTCATATCACATGACACCAAATAAGCACTGGTTCTTGAACTATCAGGAAATAAATGGAGGCAAAGTACTGCTAGGAAATGATCATGAGTGCAGGGTTCTTGGTGTTGGAGACATAAGGCTAAAGATGCATAATAATACTTATGGGACTCTACAATCTGTAAGGCATGTCCCTGAGTTAAAGAGAAACTTGGTTTCTCCTGGAGAACTGGATGAGCAGGGTCACAGTTTGAAGGGTGAGGGTGGAGTTCTAAAAGTTTCTAGAGGGTCTCTAGTTTGTATGATAGCCTCTCTGCAAAATGGGATACATATTCTACAGCGCACTATCTTGAATGGAGAAGCCGCAGTGGCAAGAGAAAAGGCCATCACACAATCAAGACTGTGGCATCTTAGGATGTCTCACGTCAATGAACTAGGGCTAAAGAAATTGTCAAACCAAGGAATTCTAAAAAAGGATCAAGTGGCAGGACTTGACAAGTGTGAGTCTTGCATTTATGGGAAAGCCACTAAGGCCAAATTCAGTAAAAAGGCTATACGCTCCTCCGAGGCACTATTAGATTATATCCACAGTGACCTAAGGGGACTTGCCTAGACCTTAACCCATGGAGAATCTAGGTATTTTCTATCCATTATTGATGACTTCTCAAGAATGGTTTGGATATATATCTTGAAGTCAAAAGATCATACATTTGAGGCTTTCAAGACATGGAAAACCATGATTGAAAATCAGAAAGGAAGAAGCATTAAGATAATCAGGGCCGACAATGGTCTCGAATTTTGCAATAGGGAATTCACGAAATTATGCAAGGAAAATGGGATAATTAGACACCTCCCCAAGCAACCCTAGGCAAAATGGCCTGGCAGAAAAGATGAATAGAACACTTCTAGAAAGAGTGAGGTGTATGCTATTTCATACAAACTTATCTAAGGCCCTTTAGGGGAAAGCCGTGACAATTGCTGCATACATGATAAACAAATCACCATCTGCAGCAATTGGATTTAAGACTCCTTATGAAATGTGGAATTGGCATAAACCTAACCTAGAGCATTTGAGGGTATTTGGGTGTATTGCATTTGCGCATATAAAACAAGGAAAATTGGAACCCCGGGCAAAGAAATGTATTTTCATTGGTTATCCATCAGGAGTAAAAGGGTATAAACTTTGAACCTAGATTCTGGACATCAAAGGATATTTGTAAGTCGAGATGTTACCTTTGATGAGAATTCATCTGTTAAGGGTCTTAAGGAAGATGATCGAGAAAAACTAGTGTTTACATCAAAATCAATAGATGTTGAGTGGCAGGGCAAAGTCCAAGAAAATGATTTTGACACCTCACCTGATCGGGAATTTGATCAGAAAGAAGGAAGTGAGGATATAGAGGATGATCAAGATTTTGATCCTCAAGAGGAAAGTGTGGATGAGCCAAATACAGAAAATCAATCTGACTTGCAAAGATATAATGTTGCAAGGGACAAGCAAAGGAGACAAAGCAGACCACCTAAAAGATATGATTTTTCAAATCTGGTATTGTATGCCCTAACAAGGGCATCAGAGGTAACTGGGGATAAACCTTTGACTTATGAAGAAGCTGTTCACTCTAAGGATTCAAGTAAGTAGATTGAAGCCATGAAGTTCGAAATAGATTCCTTGAGAAAGAATCAGACTTGGACTCTAATTGATAGGCCTCAAGGATAAAGAATTGTGAGCTGTAAGTGGCTTTACAAGATAAAAGAAGGGATTGGAAGCAATGATAAACCTAGGTACAAGGCTAGGTTGGTGGCAAGAGGCTTCACTCAAGTCCATGGAGTGGATTTCAACAAGGTATTCTCACCAGTTGTTAGACATACCTCTATCAAGGTTTTACTTGCTATGACAACCAAATTAAACTTGACCTTGGAGCAAATGGATGTAGCAACAGCTTTTCTACATGGGGAATTAGATGAAAGAATCCTTATGGAGCAGCCAAAAGGTTTCAAATCAAAAGGAAAGGTAGAACAAGTTCATTTATTAAAAAAAAATATCCCTTATGGGCTCAAGCAATCCCCATGTCAATGGTATAAAAAATTTGATATGTTTATGTTAAGTCAGGGATTTGCCATGGGATTTGCCATGAGCTCATATGACTACTGTGTATATTTTAAGCATGTGTCCAACAACATTTCGATCTATCTCCTATTATATGTTGATGATATGTTGATTGCTAGCCAATCAAGGAAAGAAATACAGCAACTAAAGCTAGATTTAAAATCAACATTTGAGATAAAGGAGCTAGGTGAGGCACGAAAAATATTGGGTATAGAAATTACCAGAGATAGGCAGAAGGAATGCTTTGCCTATCTCAAAAAACTTATCTAGAAAAACTAATTAGAAAGTTTGGAATGGCAGAGGCAAAAGCTATAAATGTTCCATTCGCTCAGCATTTTAAGTTGTCATTAGATCAATCCCCTACAAACAAGGAAAGTGTGGAAGAAATGAGGAATATACCCTACTCAAGTGCAATAGGCAGCCTGATGTACAGTATGGTATGTACTCGGCCTGATCTAGCTCATGCAATGAGCATTGTCAGTAGGTTTATGGCAAACCCAAGAAAACCACACTGGAATGCAATAAAGTGGGTGTTCAAATATCTAAAAGGAACAATTAATACAGTTTTAGTCTATGATGGAGCTAAGGTAGGAGGTGCAGCAAATATTTTAGGATATTTAGATGCTGACTATGCAGCTGGTCTGGATAGAAAAAGGTTCACAACCGGTTATGTTTTCAAGTTATGGGACTCAACAATGAGTTGGAAAGCAAGTCTACAACATGTAGTAGCCTTGTCAACCACTAAGGCAAAATACATAGCGATTTCGAAGGCAATAAAAGAAGCCTTATGGTTGAAAGGATTGACAGGGGAATTACTTGGGACTTCTATAGAAACGACACTAATGTGTGACAGTCAGAGTATCATACATCTGTGTTAACTTTAGGACTCTTAGATTATACCCTTAGGTGAGAAAAACCCTCTCATAAGCCCTCTCCAACACTCATGAATGCAATGGAAATATAAGAACAGGAAAAATAAACAACAGAAACAGAAATTAACATAATTTAAAAGGAACAAACACACCGTGCAAGAAGGCCAAGAATTATACTGGTTCAGGACAATATTTGGCCCTACATCCAATCACCCTAGGCACACAACAATCCACTAGAAACCAACAAATCAAATGCAGTACATAGTCCCAACAATCCCTCTTTCCAGTGCTCCTAAGTACAACCTTCCCAAAGAGATTACACAAGATCGCTCCAAGATCAAATCTCACAATCTCTCTCTCTTTTTTCTGCACTCAAGCGCTCAAGGGATTCTCAATGATCAAAATGAATTGGATGCCCGAGACTTGTGCCTTTCTCCTCTATTTATAGAGGTTTGGGGCGCTGGCTATGAGGGTTTATTTTAAACCTATACAAAAAGTCTAAATGCCCCTTATAATGTACATAAGAAAAACATCTTACGCTACTTAGTCTCTCGGGTGAACTCCTTCACAGGACTGCATACATCCTTTCTTCTAGATCCAATTTGACTCTATGCAAAACTCTTAACAATCTGTCTAAAAACCAAGCACATCATGAGCAAACCAAGCACATTGATGTGCGACACCATTTCATCAGGGAGGTCTTGGACAGAAAGGAAATCAGTTTGGTAAAGGTTGTTGGGAATGATAATGTAGCAAACATATTCACTAAGGCAATTCCTATAGCCAAGATGAAGCATTGCCTGGAGCTACTCCAGGTAGCCCCGAGGTGACTAAGCAGTTAAAGCTTAGCATGTTGAAAAAGAAGAGACAAGTATATGCTCAAGGCTGAAGACATTGAAGACTAAACTTATGCAAATGGTGGAGAAATTGTTAGAGTTTGCATTTTGTTAAGTCATCAAGTGGCGCTAATAGGCATAAAAGAAACATAAAATTTGTATTTGTTTTTATGTTTTATAAATCTATAACGATTGTAACAAGTAACTGCCATGTAACGATTAGTTCTGTTAGGTTTTCTATTTCTGTTATATTCCTTGTAAAAGTCGCCCCTATCCACTATAAATAAAGGTTTGGCTTATGTTATTTTATATCTTCATTCTATCATGCACAATGAGAGACAAGTCTAGAATTAGTCTCTGTGAACACAACTATATCAATTATCTTTATTCACCACCATCTCATGAAACTTCTCTATATGAAGATGGTATTGAAACTTTATTTCATCATTACTCCACCAGGGGATGTTATCCATTGTCGATCCCAAACCCGGATAAAGGAGGAGGGTTGCGTTAGGTAGCCAACAGCCAACGTAAAACCTAGTCGGATCCAAATATGAATTATAGACAAACTATCTGTTAGGGCGTAACCCACATAGAAGTCTAAAATCCATGTAGCCGACCCCACATAGTGGGATAAATGATGGATATGTTGTTGTTGTTGTTGTAATCTTAAAGAGAGATAACAGCTCGTGTAATAGAGCTGTGAGTGCGTGTACTGATTGTGTTCTTGAGTTAGTGGATTCTGTCAGCTTCTTCAATCTGAATGTAGGATCATGAAATCATTGATGATCTGAACTAGGATAAGTTCTTGGCCTCTTGTACTTTCTGATTTATCGTTTTCTTATTATTAATTCTGTTCTTGATGCGAGAGTGTGAGATTGTGTATTAAGAGAAGTGATTCATTACTCAACACATGGCAACAAATATGATGCTTGAATCAACTAACAAGATAGTTCAAGAACTTTCATTCGTAATAAGGACTTCCAACACCAAATTCCATTTCATCTGATTGCAACAGCTTATGTAAAACATGGATAGCCTAATTCCATATATATTTACTGATGCAATAAGCAGTAGACATAACCATTTCCTTAGTACCCAACTATAAAGAAAAATGTAAAGACAGAAAAATAAATTTAAAACCTTAGACAAGAGAAACAAGTATTTTTCCCACAGCACCAAAGCAAAATGCATGCAAACTTTCATTTATCTGTTCAGCTTTACAACTGAAAACTAACAGGGTACCTCTTCTAAGGAGCGAGGAGGGAGAGAGTCCTGCAACTGCTTCAAAAGGTTTATATATGCCTGCGGGAGTACATCTGCACGTGTAGACAAGTACTGCCCAAGTTTCACCCATAGACCTTCCAATTGTATCATCAAACTGAGGACACGCTTAGCATTACGCTCATGAGCTTTCTCCCATAAAGCCACTCGCTTAGATTTTCTTATCCATTTCTCTCTCTGCTGTAAAGCCTTCACATATACAATACATCCACAGACATAAACAAAGACACAAAAATCCTCCAAGCATATAAGCAAAGGTAGTTTGATTTTCCCTATAGTAGGCATAACATTTGCAAACCTTGTAATCCAGATAGATAACAAAAGCCAGTGTAAAAACTTTCATCCGCCTTGCATATATGTTCCCCCATCCCATCAGTGTGGCTTTGTCACAAAGCAAACCTGGAAACAGGTAATAAGCTAACAGATATTTACCAAGGAAGGAAGATGAAGCAATTTTTAAAGAATATGCCAATGCAATATAGGAAACTATAGGTAGCATGGTCAACTGTCATGCATATGCTTGGTTGACATATAGCACCCAGATAAAGACACTATTTCTTTTTTTTCTTGAAACCTTGGCAGAGATATAAGCCATGGACCCACGGTCATCCACATACATGGAACAGGTAAAAAAAAAGTGCAAAGAGAAGATTTCTGGTTTTTTAGTAGTTTGGGGATGAAAGTTGAACTTCATTCTGGTTTCACCCATAAATGACCTCCTTTTCTTAAACCTTTTTTAAGAACCATTTGAATCATATAGTTTAGTGATTCACATGGTTCTCACTTGCATAGGTCATACAAGGTACGGTTTCCCCATAAACCATTTGATCTAAAGTTGATAATTGTTTCTGTGCAGGCCAAACTACCTATGGCGCAACAACTAACCAGTATGAGAAATCATATGAGAAATTACACGCACCTAATACAGAAAGCAACTAAAATTATCAACGCATTCATAAAGCCAAGCACAGAGATGCAAGGTTGAAGGTCACGGTAACACCAGCCAATGGTATTTACATTTTGAAACCTTAATCCATTAGAAAGAGCAGTAATCCATTTATTGTTGTTATTGCAGATAAGTAATTCTTCCTCCCCCGGGGTTAATTGGTAGTGACCAGTATCCACCAGCTTGGGCGTGTGTAATTAATCAATAAAATGAATTTATTCACCAAACTAATTAAAAGAAAAAAGATGTTGTACATGTTATTCAGAATACGTATATACAAACATATACTATATATGCGAGGAAGAATTCTGATGTAGAACTAGAAGAATTCAAGTGAACAGAGAGTGAGAATATCTAGAAAGATCGTAAAGAACAAATAAAAGCTCGAAAGAAATCAGAAGAAAGAAACCTACTATCACATTCCCAAACAAAAAAACAAACCAAGTACACAGACGACAGCGCATTGAGTGGCATTAAACAATAAAAGAATTCGGAGTATCGGAACAAAATCAAGAAGTAACAGACAAACATTTGAAGTTAACTATCAGTCGGTCGGCGCTTTCACGAATTTACCTGAAATTCAGACGACGAGGAGTGAGAATCCCGAGGAAGCGATTTTCAGAAATTCCAGGAAGGAAGCGAATGATCCTGAAAGGACGATTAAGATTTAGTTCGGAAGACGTTGCCAGCCGCCCCTACCAGCTTAACGCCTTGACGGTGAAATCGATCCAATTCAATCGCAGAGCAACGTATCGGATTCTCGCAATATTTCTCTTCTTCTATGGGAAGGGGAAGTCTTGCGTCACCGAGAGAAGAACGGGAATCGGGGTACAACCGCGGAATGGGCTGGCTTGAAACGGGACACGTCAGAGAGGCTGGCGTTTGGGGTGACGTGTCGTGTGGTCCTGTTCGGGGAACGAACACGCGGAGTCATATAGCGCCGTCCTTCGAATCTTTGAAACTTTGAAAGTAAAGCAGCTGGTTTGGGTCGGGGTTAAGACTCGAAGCTTGGGTGTGAAGCAAGGAAAAGGGAGGCCGCGGCCACCCACCATAGAAAGAAAATAGGATGCTTCCAGTTCCCTTCCACCGCACAGATATCAGATATGCCCATGATATGTGCCACAGTGCCATACCATAGACATTATAGGTCACGTGCTCACGTGACGGTCTTTCCAACTTCCCTAAGCGGGCCATGTCGTTCCCCGGTGCCTCCCGTGATTTCACAGTGTTATGATGAATGAAAAATGTTTCATTTTTGCGGTTTCCAAATATTTTTGTTTTTAAAATATTAAAAAATATTTTTAAGCTTTTTCTATAATTTTAGAAATATTTTAAAATTATTTTGTAATATTAAAAATTCATTTTTGTCCACAAAGAAATGAGAGACGATAAATTCAAAATTTTAAATTTTGTCTGGAATTCATTTGAATATATTATGAAATTTATTTTTATTTTTAAATTAAATAACTATTTCTTTAAAAAATCATATTAAAAATTATATTTACAAAATGTCTCCTATATTCTTTTATTTTCACTTTTTCTTGATTTTTTATTTCTTATTATTTGGAAAAATACAATTTTTTATTTTATTTTATATCATGTACTTTCCAATTTTCGTTTCTATACAAGTTAAGTTTTAACCATATAATCTATAGATTTATAATGGTAGAAAGCATATAGCTTATAATCATATCAAATGAGGTTTTTTGCAAGAGTTTTACTTCAATAGTATGGATGGTCTGATAAGTTTATTTTTACAAGGTATTCGTGAGTTGGTGAAGTTATTACAAGTGAAATTAGATAGATAATTCAGTATTTTATGCCGCTCTTGCAGCATTTAAGAAAATACAATAAGTACTCTTGAGATTTAATATTATGTTATAATTTTTCTTTTATTATTTGTTAACTCTTGTTAAACATTTAAAATTAATCAAAATATCCTAATATTTAAAACTTTTTTTCATTTTTCGTTGTAATTTTTCTCTCTTTTGAAGTCTCTTTTATGTTTTTCCCTCTCTTAAACAGTAGTGGTGACAACAAAAAAGACGTCAAAGGCTCCAAATCTTATTATTCTAATGGTTTAGCAAAGACAAAAACGACAATAATTAACACACACACTCTCTCTAGCCATTATTGTGTTATGGCATGAAACCTAAATTCATCTGAGTAACATCAAACTCAAATATAGGTTCATTCAAACTCTTGATTTGGGTTTGAACAAATCTATATTTGGGCTCGATTTGATTTTTAA